>NC_135379.1:29240000-29540000 GCF_049243985.1 Paroedura picta
ACACTTGAATGACACAGTTAGATCAGACCGAGGAATGCTGTGATTTAATGCACATCTACCTTGGAGTAAGCTGCATTGTACATATGCAAACTTATATTTGATCAGGCATGAATCGGACTGCAAATTGCCTCTGAACGTAGAGGTTACATTTTGCTACTTCTGCTATTTATCACTATGTTTCAGAGTTTTAAAAAATTAATTGTGAATATATAATCTATAGTATGATGTATTATGAATTTTGTTTTATCGTTAGCTGTATAAATTATAAGAAACACTGGTTATAAAGAGAAGAATGAAGGAACTACATATGTGAAACTCCGCATAGGTATTTTTAAACAATAGGTCTGCTACAGCCAAAACTTTGAAGAACCTTGTGATACTGTTAAATTTATTTTGGCATAAGTGTACAGAACCCCAAAGTCCACTTCATCAAATGCACAAAGAGTCATTGTCAGTTGTCATAGATATCAACAATATATCTAATTCTCAACATGGCCTCCTCTGCAGATACTTAAATCAGACCCATGTAGAAAGAAGGATGTTTTCATACAACCCTGGGCAATCCACCCCATCAAGCTTGCAGAAAAATATGCTGTTTTTTAAAATACTGAGTGGGAATTAAATCCAATAATGAGGCCAGGGGTGGCTGGAGAGGATGATACACAAGCAGACAAATAAGCAGGTGAGTTGGGGAGGAGAGGGAGCTATCAATACTCCCCATTATATTAACACTAGATAATCTGCAGAAGTGGGGGAGAGTAAGCCTCAACTGCCACCACTTTCCCTAACCCTGCTGGGTAAGCCATGGAGAGTAGAGGCACGAGATGCACTGCCACCACCACCACCCCCCTTCACCATGTGAGCACTACTGTTTCCCCTTCTTTGGCTGCCACCTTAACTTCAGAGGGAGGAGGGAGGAAGAGCCAGAAAGCAGGCAGCCCAGTGACCCAGAAGGGAAGACAGAACTCCCTCCCTTACAAGTCTCATGCGTCCCCACGTATGTGCACTGACCTACAAACAGTAAAGGGGGGCATCTTATAAAGAGGAAACTTGAAGGCTCAGTTTTCCAAGAGCATATGCAGTCTCCTTGCAAATCATGAATGAAACTGAGATCCATGCAAAAGAGTAAATGATCTGGACAATATCTGTCACAAATTTGCAGCAGAATATCAGTATGTTACTGGAATTCAGAAAATATTCAAGAAAACTGGTTTGTTTTTGTGTGTTTGTTTGTTTTTTGCTTCCAGGGTTTTAAGTAGACTGAGATGTATTTAAATGCTTGCCAAACAGCTGATTTTGTGGAGAGAACTCTCCCCACAGAATGGCCTTGGAGTCTGCTAGGAGTGCTGGTTTGAACTGACCCCCAAGGAGAGCCCACCAAACTGCTGATCCTGTGAAGAGAAGTCTCTCTACAGGATTGACTCCCCCCCCCCACAGAACTTGGACCTTTAGAGGTCCCATCTCTCTGCAGGATTGGTTTGGGTAGTACTGGGGACCAGGTGAACCCAACTCCCCACAAAGCCCCCCTGCAGCCAGTTCAGCAGTGGCTTTTTGCTTCCCTCCCTTTGGAAGGGGGGAAGTGAAAGGGAGGGCTCAGATGGCTGCCAGCTATTTAAACTGAACAGCTGACTGGCAAACTGGTTAAGCTGTTGTTTAAATGGCTAGCAGCCATTCCAACCTTTCAGTAGTATAGCTAAAATAATTTAGCTTTTATTTGGGTCAGCTATACCAGTAGCTGAAGCAGATTCAGCTTAGAAATATTGAAAAAATACCAGTGAGGTATTTTGTCGGTATTTTTTGTTGTTGTTCAGTTGAACAGAATGCACATGTCTAATGAGGGCCTGGTGCAGGGGTAGTCAAACTGAGGCCCTCCAGATGTCAATGGACTACAATTCCCATGAGCCCCTGCCAGCAAACACTGGCAGGGGCTCCTGGGAATTGTAGTCCATGGACATCTGGAGGGCCGCAGTGACTACCCCTGGCCTAGTGTATGCCACCCCAAGCATGGTGTCATGGGCTTGTAACAAATCTTATCTAGCAGCATGCCATTCCTATACTTAAAAAAAAAACTTCTGGGTGTTTGATAATATAAAAATGATAGTTTGTCCATGCCCTTTAGAAATCTCATCTCCACTGAGGGAAGATTGCAGTCTTCCAGTAATATTCAACAGATGTTACAATATATTTCTCTGGAAGAAAAAAAACAAATATACTTAATGACTGCAGTATTTCAGTAATCAATCTCCAAAAGCACCTATTTTAGTTCACTGGTTATGATTTTCCAGGAACCTTCCCCCGCCCATATTTCTCTAATCCACTAAAGCCCATTTATTTTGTTTTATTCTGAAGTCAGAAGCTGATTTGCATGCACTTAAAGCTCTCTCATTTCAAAGCATGACTAGGAAGGATAGAGCCACTGAAAAATTAGGAATCATAGTCCTGATATGTTTTTTGTTATGTTTCTCATTTCTGATCGTGAGACCAGTTTACAGTTAGGAACCTTGCCCATGGTTTCAATTTAATTGAGCAATTAGTAACCTTAATTACCCCCTGTTTTCTCCTGACCATAACCATATCAAAAATATATCCCAAAGAATACCATTTCAGACAAGACACTCCTGGACCAAGCAAAAAGGCCTTTGTAATTATACTGTCTCCCTGGAAAGCTCTCGCTCATATTTGTATCTTGTTTACGGAAAGCCAACTTCATGGGAAGCCCCAGAGTGTTTCCAAGGGTTACATATAAATCAAGGAAGTGATGGCTAATTTTGCCTTGCTCGACTGTAATGGCAGTGCTTGGCAGGTCTGCTTTAAATGTGGAGCTATGCCTGGATTTTGCCCTGAGCTAAAGATGCCACCTTTAATATACCAAACTGTCAAGAATTCGTTTTTTTGTCATAAATGAAGCATGGGGCTGTGCTTTAATTTTCTTCGGTGCCCTCTGTCAGGTAATAACTATAAATACTGTCCCAAATCATTAAGTCACAACCTGAAATGTGATCCTGCCCAGTTCCCAATCAGACAGCCATCTGGAAGATGAAAGAAGTCTATTTTCAGTTTGGAATGATCCAGACTGTAATTTGTCGTAACGTTCTTAACAGGCTGTTGTAGCGACATTAACCAGAGACAGGTCTCTCATACTAAAGGAAAGGGTATTGTGTGACATGCCGAAAGCACTTGCAGAACACTGAGCCAAGCTCCCCAGCTTCAGACCATGCAAGGTTTGGTGGATTTTTTAATCATGCCACATTCTTGAATGGGCATCAATCCGCCAGCATGGAGGGGAAAAATAAATAATGTTATTGTAAGTGTCAGAATTTTAACCAGACAACAGTGGTTCCTCTAATACCATTTTTCCCCTCTTGAGGCTGAAATAAATATTTTGGTTATTGAAGCAAACCTTTTAGTAGAGACAGTTGCTCTGGGAGTTGAGAACCAACAAAATTTCAAGTTAAGATATCAGAAAGTTCCCCTACATTTCTTGTTTCACCCCTCCTCTTAAACACTTCCAGAAGATGAGCAGAAGGATCAGAGGAAAGTTAGTTTCTGATGATGACTTTGTCTATTTGTCCCAAACAAACATGAATGGGTTATGAACAGCCAAACCGTCTGTTGATTGTCTGCCTGATAGTGACAGGGGAACAGGATGTGAGCTTAACTGGTAGGAGTTCATCTCCATAAATACACCATACACATAGGATATGTATGCAATTGATTATGCCTCCCTGGTGCACATTGATGCTTCCTCCTGTCTGAATTTTAAACAGCATTCCTGAAGCTCATGGTGCAGCCTTTGAGAATCCACATTCCCTTAGCCCCTGTGGGAGCCAATAGGGCTCAAAGACAATTGTTTTGTGGTTGAATTAGAAAGCTTTTTATCCACTATGGTTGCATCTGGGGTCAGACTTCTCACCTCCATAGTTGCTTACAAGGAGCCAGAGACCTCTGACCATGTCAGGGACCTATCAAGGACAAAAGCCAAACCTGAGAATACAGGAGCAGCTTCCCGACCTTGCTGCAATGTCCAAAGATGCTGGCAACGTAGATAAGTCAGCAGCCGGCAAGGAAGAGCTCATTTGGGCAACTGCAAACAGGCAGCTTGACAAGAAGGGAGGATGCAGTGGCAGGAAAAGACCCTGCCAAACACCCAACTCAGGAGGCAAGGGATAGGGATGGGCACAAATCATATTTTTGCAAGTTCGGTCATGAAGCAATACCCCAATTTGTTAACTGAACTGGTTCATATCTGTTTGTGAGTTTCTTAAAAGCACCAGAGAGCAGAAAGCAGTGGTTTTAAATGGCTTTCTGATCTTTATGTACTGCAACAAAAATTCATGGAAGTTTATGCTGGTTCTTCAGTTTGTGAACATTGCTTAGTGAGCCATTAAATTCGCCAAAATGTATGACTAATTCTAGTTTTTGAGCCAGTTTGTGCCCATCCCTAGTCAGCAGCCCCTCCCCACCAGTGCTGGCAGCAGACGCCAAAGGCAATAAGGGCAGCAGAGGAGCAGCAGAATCCACCGCAAGCAACAGCTGATTCCTCACTGGCTGTGGGAGCTAGGGAAGCCTCCTTAGATAGGTGGGGCAGGGAACAGGCTGCAGTGACATTAGACTAGTAGGCACTACATGGCTTCTATAAGGCTTCCCATGAGGAATGGGCAGGGGAAATAGGACCTTAGGCATGCAGCAGCCTAGGAGTCTTAGGCTCACAGCTCCCATAGAACCCATCACTCCCATAGATGCCCCTGGACAAAAAGAGTGGATGTGGCCAGAGTTGGTCCACCCCAGGTAGCAGTTTAAAAGATGCAACCTGGGAGAGCCAGGAGAAAGGGCCAAACCTCACCTGAGGCATGCATGGAGAGGCAACTGGTAAGAGAGAGGGATCTAGGTGCAGCTCAAAAACCCCTCTTCACTCTCTTCTGAGGCCCATCTCAAAGCCATCCCTATCAAGGCCCAAGGTCACCCAGCTGGCTGCAAGCGAGCCCAAGGTCACCTAGCTTGCCAGATTAGAAGTCTGCACTCCTACCACTACACCAAGCTGGCTCTGATTACATAACAGGCTGGGGGGGGGTCCTAGTATTTACGGAGCAGTTATTTTCTTATCTCCAGTGGTGAGGCCAGCACTTCTGGATGATTATTTCATCACCCCTACCATAAGCCTGGTGGAACAGCTCTACCAAACAGGTCCAGTAGAACTGATTAAGATCTCTGTAGGCAGAGCATTCCACCAGGCTGGTGCCCAGGCCAGGGCCAAAAAAAAAAAAAAAAAAAAAGCCCAAGCCCTGATCAAGGCCAAATTCACTTTCACATAGCAAAGTCCATGGCCCCAGGTATAGGAAAATACACTCTGAATATCATACGTTAGTCTCCTTGTTCTTTATTCTAAGAAGTAATAAAAGAGGATCAGATTATGTTTACATGGATCCTAATTACTGGTTGGAAACCACATGCAAGACAGCTTTGCTTTCAAGACAAAAGTGTGCATTGACAGTATGCCATTTATTTGAGCCAATGGAATCTTGATTTATGTTAACAGCAGAAACATTTGGAGGAGGTCCATTTTGTGATCTTGACCTTTGACCTCATAAGTTTACAATGACACTGCTGAAATCTGGATCCTGAATGTACTCTAGTGCTCTGAGAACAATTGTGTCTTTCTGATTCTGAAACAGCAGAAAGATTTATAGTCAGACATGAATCCACCCAGCAAATAGTGCAAATACTGTGCAAGAATACGTAATCATTGTATATATCCCATGATATCACTGGAAAATTGTGGACCATATACCCACCAGTTTCTTTAAGCAGAGTGGAAATAAATGGGCATTTCTGAAGTATTGTAAACAGGGAAGTCGTATTCCAATAAGGATATTATGCGAGTTTATTTTCTTTTTCATTCCCACTGAAAAATTTTAATTGTGCCATTTTCATTTGGACCAAGCGAAGGCATGATTACATGCAGCATGCTAGAACTTTCTGCATTTCATGGTCACAGTAATGAAGTCATTAAATTACTAGGTCAGAGGCCCCAATTCATGGAGAATAATACTGGTTTATTATTTCTAATCTTATTAACTTAGAAAATGGTCTTGAGATGTAACGTCAACTTGTAATGGCTGAAGTATTGATTATATTAACCTTAAACTCATGGATAATTCACAGAGCCTGATTTCATTTAATTTCCATAATTTTTAAAACTGTCCTCTCCAATTTCTTTATGGCAAACAACCCCAATGATTTCTATAAATAATGTAACTGTATTGATTGTATGGCCTTTTCCTCTGGATTCTCTAGAAAATTACATAATAGGTTAAGAAAATGAGATTTGTGTCCTTTTGTATCCTAATGGTTTTTGAAAAGACTGTGTTTTTATGAATGGAATGTTACTAAGTCCTAAAGTTACTGCATTTTTTTAGTCTAACCTAACATTTCATAGTAAGATTTACAAAATGTAAGTGACCCCAAATTGATTATATCATTTTATATTATTTACTTGGGGTAGAATGGACAGCTACAGTCAATTTCCTCCTCTGTCCTTTATTTCCCTTAGAACTACAGTATCTGTGAACAAATTGTGATATCTGAGTAGGAAAAAAACAAAATTCCATTTTTTCCTCTACATATGGCCTTAGAGCCAACACACAGTCTAATTCATAATTACTCCTCACAATTTTTTTAAAATATCAATATCAGACTGTTCATCACTGAGAAGCCAGGTAAATATGAGAAATGTTCTAACATAATATCTTTATCTCACATTTCCATTTGATGGATTTCAAGCATTCCAGATTTCAAGTGTAAAAGGTAAAGGTAAAGGTATCCCCTATGCAAGCACCGAGTCATGTATGACCCTTGGGGTGATGCCCTCCAGCGTTTTCATGGCAGACTCAATACGGGGTGGTTTGCCAGTGCCTTCCCCAGTCATTACCATTTACCCCCCAGCAAGCTGGGTACTCATTTTACCGACCTTGGAAGGATGGAAGGCTGAGTCAACCTTGAGCCGGCTGCTGGGATTGAACTCCCAGCCTCATGGGCAAAGCTTTCAGATGGCTGCCTTACCACTCTGCGCCACAAGAGGCTCTTGATTTCAAGTGTAGACCACTACAAATCAAAAACCAGAAATTCAGGAAATGACTAGATTTGGATCATTCTTCCCAGTTTTTCGAAGTGCAGGGAGTTTTTAATCTGGAACCTTTAATGCAGACAGAAAAATACTGTCTATTTGGTGAAAGCAAGGTTCCCCCACCAATAATATTTCAACAGTAGCTCTTTGTAGCTGTCCACCAGCTATTCAATATAGCCAAAGATGCCAGAAAAATCAAAATAATTTAGCTGTATTTGGGATAACCTATACCACTCACTACCCATGAGCCTCTTGTGGCGCAGAGTGGTAAGGCAGCAGACATGCAGTCTGAAAGCTCTGCCCAGTCTGAAAGCTCTGCCCTCTACCTTGCCAACTTGACATGCTATAAGCTTGTTCCACAGCAGTTTGGTCTGTGAATGTCCACTGTTGGTGAGATCATGCTGAATTTCTGCTTCGCAATGGAGGCAGAGCTGTACAGCAAAGTGGTGCGACTTGACGACTAAATTGGAAAGGTAGGTAGTCTGTGGACCTCCATAAATGTCTTTAATGTTTTTTTGCTAGGAAGACTCACAGCAATGAGCACATGTTTGTCCCTCGTCCCCCCCCCCCCCCGTATCCGGCACATGTCAGGATGGAAGGCACAGATCTTTGCACGCAGTTTCCACTTAATGTTTTCTCCTTTGTCTATTTCTTTACTGCAGAGTATGGACAGGTTTGGAAGGCTGGGGTTCCCACATTGTATTGTCATGGTGTATGGTTGTCACATCCCCATAAGAAAGCCCAAAAGTAGCATCCAGGAGTTTGGGAACAGCAAGGATTTCAGCTCCATGCTCCTGCAGGGAATTGTTGACCACACTGGACATTTCATGGATGCCGAGGTGGGCTGGAGTGGAAGACAACATGATGCCTTTGTCTTCCAGGAGTTCAAGTTGTACACTGCCATGGACACTGAGGTCTTTGTCCCTGGAAACCCAGTGGTGTCAATTGCGGAATTCCAGGTTCCAGCTCTGATACTAGATGATGGGGAATACCCTCTGAGAAGGTGGCTCATGACACCCTACAAATGGCCATGCACCAATAGGCAGAGCTTTTACAACCTTAGGCATTCTCATGCAAGAAACTTGGTGGAGCGAGCCTTTGGAAGGCATAAGGGACAATAGAGGTGTCTGACTGCCAGGATCCATGTCCACCTGGACCATGTAAACCCTCTGGTCATTGCTTGTGTCATTCTCCACAACATATGTGAGGCGAAGGGGCACGAGATCATGGTTCCGCAGGAGAAGCCAGAAGCAATGGTGGTTGATGAAGAACCATCCATCATGGACCAAATAAAACAGAGGATTTATAATGGGGGGATCAGGGTTAGAGATAGCATTTCTAAGTTCATTTACAGTCACCGCATGGCAAGATGACAGGTTTTTTTTAAATGTTTTAACATTACAATAAAGTTTGCATTGTTCATTTAAAGGTCCAGATTCTCTGTTCTTGCATTATTTCTCTACATCATGTGGTATTCCACAGGCTTGGAATGGGAGGTCATTGTCACAGCCTATATTAAGGGCCATTTCGCACGGCTTCAAAATAGCACAATGGTTGCTAATTGAAAACGCTACTAATTTGCCTTAACGCACGACGTCGCAGACAATCTTCAACACTCCTGAAACCAATCAGCAAAAAGCGCTTCGTTGTGGCGCTTTCAGGGGAATCCAGAAAAGTGGATTCACCCTCCGGATAGCGATACACTCCTGCAACCAATCTGCAACACTAGCGCTAAAGACCTGTGCGTTACCATTGTTGCGGGTTCTTCAAAGTCCCTCCTCCTGAGCCTGTCCTCCAAACTTCCGGCGAAGCAATCGCCATTTTTTTTTCTCCGAGCGAGCGGGGATAAACGCACCAGCGAGCCTCTTTCTGTTTAGAGGCTTCCCTGGCTTCAGTCCTTCACCTTTAGTCACTAAGCACAAACCACATAAAAGCCCGTTTGCTGAAATAAAGTCCCTTTATTTTTTACACATTAATTCAGCCGAAAATCGGGCCCGTGAGAGGGAGGGGGGATTTTTTTTTTATCACTCGAGGCAGCGTGCCAACGATCATACAATCAAACGACAGCTCACATTAGGCAGCTGGATGGGTCTCTCCGTTGCAACGAATCTACCTAGATTCGTTGCTATGGGTCTGTTTTTTTTTAAAAAACCTTTCTTAAAGGGAAAGGGGCTGTTTGGGAGCATGCTAACGGCTGCCCATTGGCTGCTTGACGGCCAGGGGCGGGACGAGCTTGGCAATAGCGCTTCCTTTCTAGCGATTTCTGCCGAGACCGGAAGCCTGTGGGAAACGCTAAAAAACGCAACTGATTCCACTACAAAGGCAGGTATGCATAACGACGAATTCCACTATTTTAAATGGCGATTTTTCATTCCGCAAACAATTTGCAACAAAGATCCCTGTGCGAAAAGGCCCTAACATTGGCCCCCTGTGGTGCCTCGTGTGCAACAGGGATATCAGTACAGTTTTCATTGCCCATCCTACTGGCCAAGAACTTTGATACATTTTCTAAAAATGGGGGGAAGGGTGTTTATTTGTTGCTCTACTTGAAAACTGATATTCTCCAGCATGCCCACAGCATGAATGGGAGCCTTTTGGCAGAGAGCTGAAACAGGAGCTCTTTTGGAGCTGGTGTGGCATCAAAAAGCCTGCTGCGGCTGATGGCCAGCACACATATTTGGTGCTGGCCAGGAAGCTCAATGTACTGGGAGCAGGTCTGGACTAAATTTAAATGCCTCAAGCTGGACTTTTTGAACAGCCTTGGGGTGCGGCAGGGTGTCCCAAGGGAGACTGGCTGGACTCTCTTCCACTCCCAGATGATGGGCATCTGGGAGGCTGCAGGACACCTTGCATCAGAGCAGAGGAGTCATCTGTTTAAGTTACTACATTTTCTGATGGTTTACTAATGGCTTGAACATCCCCCCGCCCCCAAAAGCAATCTTGTCTAAAACGTCAACCAGCATAAGTACATACATTACATTATAATATAATTAAGCTTACATTCTATTATATTTATAAACTAAACCAATATAAAATTACATTACCTTCATCCATGTCAAAGTATATCAAGGCCAGCTGGCTCCTATCTCTATGGGGATCCAAGTCAGAAAGGACTAGGGCCCATTTTTACCCAATACAATTCTTAATTTATACAGGCAGTAATACACCAGGTGCATTCCGTTTCTACAAACTTAAAGTCAAATGGCTACAAAAAACATGATAGTTCCAAATCTGTATTCAAGCCATGTGGTTGCAGCGATTCCAGATATAAAAGCACTCTAATTGCAGTAATTTCTTCTGAATATCCATTCTTTGCTTGCCTTGAGATGTAACTTGCTCAGTGCCAAAAACAGAAGATCCTCAGGTCTGTGTTTCATCTTCATACAGTGGTTCATGATTGGGGTATTGATGACATTCTTATCCTGGATTGATCCTCCTGGAATCTAATCCTCAGTGGGTGGGAACTGATATCAATGTAAACTTATCACATAGGCATGTGACACAGTACACACAATTTTTTGTTCTACAGTTTCTGAATCTGTTAACCTGAATTGTAAAACCATTAATTGGATCAGTGAGCTCCTTAATTGGCAACAGGTTAATGCAAACTCAACACGAAACACACCTATGATTACCTTTAGATAATTGTCTTAAAGGATCCTGTTCATAAAAATGGGACCTCATCATTTCTGACTTGGATCCCCATACAGATAGGAGCCAGCTGGCCAAGATATACTTTAATAGTCTTTGTATCATCATCATCATCATCATCATCATCATCATCATCATCATCATCATCATCATTTTATTTGTATCCCGCCTCCTCCCGAAGGCTCAAGGCGGCTCACATAAAAACCTCAATCCCCTAAAATCCATAACAATAACAGTAAAACATTAAACAGTAATTAGCAAAGCAATCGATCTATTATTATTAAATATACATACCTTATTTTAATAGGTTATAATTGTGATATCTCTAATAATAATAATAATAATAATAATAATAATAATAATAATAATAATAATAATTCAGGACTTGCCACTGAAGAAATATTGGCAATTGAAAATGGGTGATATCTGGAAACTCTTCTTTCTCCTTTGGCCACATAGGTTGGCCTGATGGGATCACAAGTCCACTTGAATTCTTGCTGGCAACGTTTCCTTTGTCCGTGGAGCATGCAGTCGCTGCCATTTAGTCATTTGTTCAAAAATTTTACATCTCTCAGCTATCAGTCTGAAGGTGGCTACTGATAATCAGATACAGAGAGTAAAATTCAAATACAAAACTGAAATGAACATGCTCACATGGCTGGATGGCAATGAAAATAAGAGTACATCCCCAAGCATACAGAAAAGCATATTAAAATGAAAATAATAAAATAAGAGCATCAATAAAGCCCCACTTAAATAGCAAACAAGCTAAAACTGCAAAAGATTTTAAAAAGCAAAAACAGTGACAGCATATTAAAAATGCCTGCCTTCCTAAAAGCCATTTCAAAAGAAAATTTTGGGGGGATGGGGGAGTTCCCTATGTGTACAGCACAGACATAATGCAGTTTCACAATATGCCTGGTCATTGTTCACAGTGTGCTACTACTGTTCTCTAATGCAGAATTCTCAGCAACCTCACCGTGCAAAAATTCCTGGGACATTCTGGTATAAGTCATTAAAACAATCAGAGAAATAAAGTTTGTCATCTGGATCTACCCCCAAAGTGTGTGGCGGATTGCGTCTGAAGAGTCTCTGTCTCTCTGTCTCTCTCTCTCTGTCTCTCTGTCTCTCTCTCTGCCCAATCAGTCTAGCCAATGTGGTGGCAGAGAATGCATTACTTTTCTAAAAAACACTGGATGATTTTGATTTGTATAAAAGTTATTTGTTTATGCTACTGGTTCAGTTCAGTACTAATTGTTCAATATTCAAAAAGAAAAGGTGTGTTGGCAAACTTACCCACCTCTTAACAACAGCATGGCTTCAGTCAGCTACCCTTCCCTGAATAGCAGCTACTGCTGCTACACCATGGAGGATCCTACCAGTGGCTTCTACCAGGGATACTTTGTTTGCCCATCCTTTTTTGGTAATAACTTCCACTCCCTTGTTGATATTGTCAATTTCATCTCTCTATTTCTCCACCTCCCTCTCCCTCCTATATTCTCAGTGGAAGAGGAGGGGTGCCATATCTTTTTCACCTTTTCATCAAAAATCAACATTTGACATGGTCGACCACAAGTTGTTAGCCTGCTGTCTCACTAGGGCCAGGATTTGGGAGGTAAGCCTTACAGTGATGCTCCTTCATCCATAACTGGAAATGAAGGGTGGCAGTGAGGGAGGAGTTATCGTGTTCCTATCAGTGGGGTTCTGCAGGGAGTTGCTGTCTTCCTCAACATTGTTTAACATCTTTATGTGCCCTCTGGCCCAGCTGGTCTGGAGTTACCAATATGCAGATGACACCCAATTCTATCCCCTTCTTCTTCTCCTTATTCTTATTATTTGTTTTATTTCCCGCCTCTCCCGGCAAGCTGACTCACAGCAGGTTACACAATAAAACCCCACAATAAAAGAACTATAATATCCCCATTAAAACTATACATATCCTGGGGGGAAAATATCTCTCCCCCTCCCCCACAGCCAATATAGGCTGTCCCTCGGTGTACCCTGAGAGCAACAATGCCAGCAGTCCACCGGCAGTGATGGACTGGCCCAGTGATGCTCTCTGTTAGGGGGCTCATATGATCTTATATGCCCTGGCCTCAACCACAATCCTGGCAGAAGAGCTCAATCTTGTAAGCCCTGTGAAACATAGAAAGCTCCCACAGGACCCTCAGCTCTTTCGGAAGCTTGTTCCACCAGGTTGGAGCCAGGACAGGAAAGGTCCTGGCCCTGGCCAAGGCCAGGTGAACTTCCCGGGGGCCAAGAATCACCAACAAGTTGCCACCTGCAGAGCGTAAAGCCCTACAGGGGGCATAGGGCAACATGTGGCCTCTCAGATATGGACGCCTGTCCAGACTCCCCCAGATACACTTGCCAGATGGTTGGTAAGAGCAGAATCATCTGAAACTCAACCCCTCCATGTCGGAGGTCCTGTGGCTGGGCAGTAAGGTGGTGGATCAGGAAGTGTGCCTGCCAAAACTGGATGAGGTGCAACTCAACATCTCAACCTCAGCCAGATATCAGGGTGTGATCCTGGATACCTTCCCTTCTATGGAGGCTCAGGCCACAGGAGTAGCCTACACAGTGTTTTTCCATCTATGCCACGCAAGACTACTAGTGCCCTATCTGTAACATCTTGACACACAATCAAATTGTACTGCATGTGCGCATGCACACACAACCTTCAAACCTGTTTAGAAAGTCTAAGTACAACATCCTACCAATACAATCTCTTGTTGGTCAAATTAACTATCGGGGCTAACTGTAGAGTCCTATTAGGAGGTGACAGCTCCTGATTGCTGCTAGTATACAGCAAATTGAGACACTTGTTTTTATCTGTTACTAAAATAAGGCCTCTTTAAAAATGCTGGAGACGCACCGTCTCATTTCTAACAAGGACCAGCTGAGAAATGAAGGCAAGCAGCACACAAACCATCTTATGCCTGCCAATTCATTTCCTGGCCCTGAGAAAGGGGGAGGGAAAAGAAACCCTCTCCAGTTTCCTCTTAAGCAGGCCAAACATGGCAAAGCACCAAGGGAATTCTGAATGGAATCAATTGCATTTGTTACTGAGTTTTCTTTATTCTTATATTACCAAGGCCTGGATACTCAGCTGCAAACAATTACAATGAAGAGTTACTGACTAATGGTTTCCAGATTGCTCCAGGATGGGGGCATTAATTGAAAGGGACAATTTAAGAGCTTAGGCCATGTAAATGCATTTCTTATTCTGTCAGACTGAGAAATTTCTGCAAGCAAGAGGCTGAAAGGCTCAGAACTGATAAAGACTTAATAGAAGCCACTTAAATGAACATTTGGAAAAAGGATTTTACATTTAAGGGATCAAGAATAAATTTTTTAAAATGTTATCAGGTCAAGAGTGTGTGTTTTTTTTAAATGTGAGACAAAAATATATAACAGTGGTCTGTCCGGTTCTCCGAGACCTCAACTCTCAAGTGGGTATCTGAATTTATATCAGACTTAGAAATAATGTTTAACCCATTATGTAGCTCAGGGGTCCCCAACCTGAGGCCAGTGGGCAGCAGGTGGCCCCCGACCTCTTTCTCCAACCTGCTTGTCTGCTGCTATCACCCTCAGGGCATTTTCCCTCAGACTTCCTGCCACAAAAGGCACCAACTACTGCTGTTCATCCTGTCCCTTTCTTGCAAAACAGACAACAGCAACATTGTTTGTTTTAGTCTCCATAGTTCCTTCTGTTCTTATATCCTCCATAATAGCGTTTTGGCCATTTTAGGTGCTTTCCTAGCCAGCAAAGCTCAGGCACCCCTATCTCTCAGCATCTTAATGACCTCTCTCCATGTTGAAGCCCACAATAAGTTGAACCAAGTTGAAGCTATATATGCATATAAGGAAGGTAAAGTGAATGGGTTCAGGAGATGTTAGGTCTGGTTTTGCCACACACACAAAAATGTGGGGAAAAGACAATAAAAAGCCTGTTATTTTTACAAAAAAAAGGATACAAAGTGTTTTTCATACTGAACATTTCTAGAGGCTCCACCCATCAAAGCAAGTGGCTTCCAAAGTTACTGGTGAGATCCCTGCTGCAAGCAACAAGAGCTGATTGCTCTGACTTCTGGCCTTGCTTGCTTCCACCTCTCCTCCCTTCCTCACTCTAGCTAGGAGTCTTCTTATACATCTGGGATTGCAGGTGCCAGTGAGTGGACCCTGAGTACACTCTTAGCAGGAAAGCTGATGGCATTCACCTTCTCACATCTTCCTCCAGCCACGTTCCCCTCCCTCTGGCTGCCATTTTACTTCTCATGATTGAGGCTTGGCTGGCAAGCAGTGATGTGTATGTGCACCCTGCATGTAATTTGAAGCCAACTTAATGGCATACCCTCTGTTCCAAGTGGAAGGCTGCCCTCATTCACTCTTAATGTCTACTTGCCCTTTTTGGAGGGCCCCAGAGTTTCAATTTGAACTATGCATTAAAACATATTAGAAGGTATAAAAACTTCAAGGGACTGTGTTAATTAAGAAATAAAACTCATAGTATTAAGTGTACTTATAATTACAACTCTACCATCTGGTAGGCCAGATTCACAATCCATTTTTTATAAATTGTCCCTAGCCTATCTGTATATCCGAGTGTTTCTGAGAACTGTAGTGGATAGGGGGGCAGAGGTCTCTTCTCTTTGTCATGTTCGAATTGAAAAGCCACAGCTAATAGCAGCTACAGTGGTGTGGATTTAATGAAAAATGGAGGAGATAGGCCCCTAAAATTATACTACTCATATTTTTATTTATTCAAGGATAACATTGAAACTCTGCAACTGCTGCCCTGCTAAAAACCCTGTAAGAAGTCTGCAAAATGAAGTTCTGTTTCAAAGAAATGAAAAATTGCAGATGAGCACCATGTCTTTAATGACAAATGGACTACTGAGTTTTTTTTGTTTTAAACAAGGATAGAACAGTTTGCCTTATGTCTTGAAACTGTCTCAGTATTAAAGGAGGACAATATTAAAAGGTACTTTGAATCCTGTCACAAGAGCTACTCAATATATCAAGGAGAGGTGCAAGTGAACAAGATAAACTCTTTAAAAATCAATGTTTTTGTAGCAAAATAGTTTTAGAAAGCATGTTGAAAAAAACCTGTCTCCTGTGAGGCCCAGCTAACATGTTGCTAAATGTATTGCTGAGAGTGGTAGTCCATTCTCTGATGGTGAATTTGTAAAAAAAAAATGCATGGTTAAATAGTGGAGGAAATGTGTTAGTTGTGTCAGTTTATCTGCATCTACAATCACTAGGCATGTTGAAGAACTAGGAGAAGAACTGCATATGTCACTGCTTGTCAAGGGGAAAAGTTTTGATTTTTTTCCCCCTTTGGTATTAGATGAGAGCAATGACATTATAGACACTGTGCAATTACTAATTTTTATCAGGAAGATAAATTCCAATTTAAGAATTACAGAATAACACTGCAGTTTGAAAGGCACCATAACGGCAGAAAACATATTCTTGAAACATATTCAGTAGAAAATCTTGGATTAAACTGAAAAGCATCACAACGGATGGTACAAGTAATATGATGGGATGTAAAACTGGTATAGTTTTATTGGTATAGTTTACTTTTGGTATAGTTTACTTTTGGTATAGTTTACTGGTATAGTTTACTTTTGATCTAAATAAGTAGGTTAATATTTTTTAATGTTTTGTTTTAAGATGTGGCCCTCTTATGACACTGGGCACGCTAGCATGGATCCCATGTGCCAAAAGGTTGGAGACCCCAATCTAGTTGATGCCGGTCCAAGTAAAAATCCAATTAACAACAACAACAACAACCACTGGCAAATCCACAGTTCAGATCAGAATACCTTTATTGGCATAATTACAAGATTCTATAGTAAAAGTCTGAGGAAGTGTGCATGCACTGGAAAGCTAATGGTTTGAATAAATCTTTCTTGGTCTTAAATGTGCTATTGGACTTGTATTTCGTTGTGGTGGAATATACATATAGAGATAATATACAGAATACCAGCTTTTAAAAAAGCATTTGCTGGCAGGGGCTCGTGGGAATTGTAGTCCATGAACATCTGGAGGACCACAGGTTGACTATCCCTGCTCTACAGTACATGCAGGATCCATGATCAAATTCCCCAAATGTATTATTTCATGTTAGAAAGAGCCTGTGACAGGGTTGGCTGATTTGAATTGGAGAGCCAGAAGGGTTCCCCTTTCCCCTTTTCCTTATCGAAATTACTCCTCTGGTACTGCCTGATATGGGGGAAAGAGGGCCTGTCTTTTTTTTCTACCAAGGAGAGGAGGAATAATCTCTATCAGGATAATGATAGAGGGATGAAGAGTTCTCCCCCCGTCTTGTGCTGTGACCCTAATGCAAATCATCCACTTCTGCGACAGCAGCTACACTTCACATTAATAAATCATTTCATAGATGTCCTACATAATTCGTAGTTCAGCCCCTAGTGCTTATTTCCTTTTAAACTGTGGTCTTTTAAGCTGTGGAACATTCTGCTGAAGTTTAAAATATCCTGCAAAAGAAGGGGGGTATCTCCCCCTTTGAAGACAGCGGCAGTGGTACAGCAAGTCCCACCTACCTGGCAAACACTTGGCATAAACGTGATATCTAAGAGCAAATTTGCACACTGGGCCTCCTTTAATATTCATAGGAGTTGTCTGTTCACATGAACAAACCAAGAGGTTAGTTGGTCGTTCCTGGACCGCAGCAACCAGTGCAAACTGAGATTTTTCTCATCTAGTAAAATATGTTTCATAGATCGCAGAGGATGTTGCAACACATACTGGCAGACATGATGTGAGTTTGATGAGTAGGATCTCATGTGGCTTTTTAAAAGGCCCTCGTTCTTTATAAGCAATAAATTTGCATAGCAAGTGTGGGGATGATTTTTGCTATTATATCTACCCAAGTTGCCAGAATGGGTAGTAAATGAAAAGTTTCTCTGAAAATATATAACCAGCATGGGCAGGAGAATGGCAAAGTTGCTCTGTTTTCCACACAAACTCTCCATGACACTAGCTGGATGTCCTTGGGCCACACAATAAGAACAGTGTGACTGATGTGATTTGTGATAAAAATGCTTTTCTCCAAAAGAAGTATCCTTCTTTGGCCACCTGGGATGGAACAAAGTACCTTGCAAGAACTCTCAAGTACCTTGCAAGGACTCATGCATCACATCTGGGATTGCTTGCCATAAGACCAGAATCAATGTTTTACTTGCTCAGAACCAGTCTTTCCTGTACAGCTATGGGGAGCCCGTTGATGACAAGAGTGCCATGATCTTGCAGCTTATTACCAGTTTGTCATCAAATTTGCCATCAAATATTGCAACATCATAAAAGGGATGGCAAAGTACATTAAGACTTCAGACTGTGCAGTGCAGCTAGAATTTGCTACATCTACCATGAGAAATTACAACTGATCTCCAAGAAACAGAGATCAGTTCACCTGGAGAAAATGGTCACTTTGGAAGGTGGACTCTGTGACCTCCCTCCCCTCCCCAAGCCATCTCCTCCTTAGCCTCCACCCCCCAGAACTCCAAGTATTTCCCCACTTGGAGCTGGCAACCCTAGCAGTGGGCAGTGATAAAGTGGAAACAGGCTCCCACATGTGTATCCTTAGTGGGCAAGGACACATAAGCAACTGCTGTGCTCACCACCCTGGTATGTGTGCTTCTCCTGGCCCACTTAAGTAATCAGAAGAGCACCTGTCAGAAGTTCAAAATGGGATCTTGGATCCATTGGAAATTTTCTGTTAGCAGAAGGCTATCAACTTGAAGAAAATTTCTGACCTCTTTCTGTTGCAGCCCCAAATGCCCACCATATCCTTCCAGCCACAGAAAAGTGCTGTTGGATTAGAAAAATTATTTATTTTATTTGACATTTTATTTGAAATATGATAATTTCATCATCAGAAGTTAGAAGAACTTTTTGTTGGGAGAAGTTTAGCATCAGAAAATAACCTGGGGAAACTGCATTTATGCCATTTTAAGAACAGATTTGTCAGACATTTGGCTAGAAAGAAAGAAAAGTTCATTCATATAAATCCTTGACAGAGTTTCTGGGATACGAGCAATTGCATTGTTTATTGGCTTAATTTTCACCCAAGTACAAACAAACTTTAAAATGTAACCTGTCATTATATAATTTGTAGTTACAAAGCACTTGCCCATGATAGGGAGCAGAGCCCTGTCTGCTTAACTGGACAACCTCACAACCACTCCCTCCCCTACCTAAACGGTGTGTGTGTGTCGGGTGTGTGCATCTGATTAGTAACAAGCATAAACTGTTCATCAACTAAGGACATTGGTCAATCTGAAGCTGGGTCAAGCCTTAAAACTGCCAAACAGCAAAGGACACAGAAGCAGCATTTGATGGTGAACTGAAACTTTAGAATAATAGTTAAAATCCAGAGACTTGGGAATCTGATAACCACTTAGGAATGCATCTGAGATTTTCATTAAGCTCCCACATGGAGGAATTGGTCTTGAGGCTGAATGCTTAATAAGACGGTGCTGAAATGAAAAGAAGCCCAGGGAGAGGAAATATTACACTCAAATATTCTAATTGGAAGGGTTCTCTCCCCAAATTTCCAATCTTTCTGGATAAGAAGGACAAACCTATCATATAATGAAAAGATCCAGGTTTTCACACAAGGTTTTTAGAATTTCCACATAGGCTTTTAGAATTTCAACATAGGCAAAATTCTTTTGGTTTTTAGAATTTACCACCTAGGCAAAATTTTCTTGCAAGACAGTTGCTTTGTTTTTGCTGGCAATGGGGCACAAGGACACCATTCATTCTTGTGGGGCTGCAGTGTGTGACATCTAATTTTTAATGATGCCTCGCCTGCTGCCTGCCTAAAAATCATAGAAATAGTAAGAATAGCAGCAGCAGCTTGAATCACAAGCAAACAGGACATTGACTCATGCCAGGAGTCAAGGAGACCATACTGTTTGGATCACTTTTAAACACTAACTCTGGCATCATTCCAACAGCCTAAGCAGGGTCTTGATTATACAGATTACAAATTACTTGTTTGCCCTGGACCAAACAATTATTTAACTGTCTCATGTTAGTTTTGATGTCCAATGATGTGGCTCCACAAATATATACATGTAATTCTAAGCTATGCAGAAATCCAAAGAGATCTTCTGTCGTGCTGTAAACAATGACAAGAAAATCATCAGGGTACTGTTTCCTGTTCTTGAAATCTAAATTCTGCTTTATACATGATGCAAGTAGTGGATTGAAGAAATACAGTTCTGGACCCTACCACTTTAACTGCAGGTTCCGCTTTTAAAAATATATCTCCCCCCCCCTCATTACATGCTGCCTTACTGCTTGCTTGGATGTGCTAGTTTAGCACATGCAATTATGGATTTTTATCTAGGAACACATGTGGCCAGCAATAGCCTCTGGAGTCTAATGTAGTACAATCCAGAAATGAACAATCTCAGCCTCAAATCCCTCTACTTTCATTTTGCATAATCTATATATTGACTCGTGTGTATAATCTGTATCTTTATCCTATCTTTGCAACATTGGAGTCAATGCAACATGGTACCTTTGTACTTTGTCAAGCCTTAAGCCACATGGGAAAACCACCATCAGCTTCCTGTACATCAGGGTTGCTTCCTTAATGGTGGAAAACTTCTGCAATAATTTTTGGCATGAGAGACAGTGTAGTATAGTGATTACAGATTAAGACTAGGTCTCCTGACAATTTTTAAATGATGTTCCCCACAGCTGATGCATGGGCACATAAAAGCAAGTCAGTTCTGGAACCTGGACCTGACGCACCCCAAAATAGATTGTGTCATTTGGCCCCGAATCAGCTTGTCACTGACATCGTCGCATAATGAAAATTGATAAATGGCTGTTTCTAGGAAGACTTTAAAACAAAACCCTATTCTCAGGCAATCTTGATTACAGTTTCAAACACCAGCAAATTGGTTACAGAAAGTTGGGGGTGGGTGTCTTTGGGAAAAATCCCAAGATCCACTTTTTACATTCCAAATGTTCACCAGAGAAAATTCAGCTCAGCCTTACTTTTAAGCTTTGTACATTTGAAAGAGCAAACTAAAAACACATCTCTCTTCTTTTTGAGGTTACATTACCAGTGGTTACATTTCTCAAACACAACGCTTATTTCAAAACGTGAATAGCACTTTTATCCTTTGTACAGCCACAGAACTTCTATCCTTTGTACAGCCTGTTGAAACAGCACATCTCCCATTACAAGCTGGTTCATTGCTAAGCCATATCGCAAAATGACTCTTTTTGCCCTACCAATATTGTGAGTGAATCTAGCTGAGTGTAATTGGAATCCATAAAAGCCTCTAGCAGAACCCTTATGAGTGGTTCTTAGTAAACTCAATAAATTCAAAGTCAACAGGGCATCATATAAACAATTCTGTAATCTCCCAGAATTAAATATTTGGGTGATGGCCAATTAAACCATGCTAAAGGGTTTATTAGCATAACATTCTTACTTCATAGTTTAGTGTAAAAGTTTTATCTATATAATAATCTGGATAATCCTTATAGCACCTTACCATGGAAGAGTGTTTGCGGAGTCTATCTAGAAAAAATATTACAGCTGTTCAGAAAAGGCTCAAGATATTTTGGATTTTTAAGACTTCCAGGGAAATCTCAGTAGTGACAAAATATGCATTTGTCCACCTGCATGACATCAAATTGGAATCAGGAAAGAAAGAAAATGTGGCTTGAACCATCACAGTGGGTACCAGTAACAATGCTTGTCTCAAGAAAGCAACCTAGATGCAACCTTTATACCACGGTCATCTGTTGAAACTGACATTCAAAACACCAGTGACCATTCCTGCCATTATTCCTGTTAGTTTATACAAATTATTATTTTACTATTATTTATTCGATTTGTATGACCGCCGGTCTCGGAGACCGGCTCGTGTTGGTTCACAATAATTCACTACCAATCAATACATTAAAACCATTAAAATTCCTCATTAAAATCTTATAAACAATGACTCAGTCATAATGATGGCGATTAATAACTATCCACACACAGGCCCACTGGATGAGCAGAAGGGAAGAGCAGAAATTCAGGCAGATATTCTGTCTACAAAATACTGAAGGATGATTTCTTGACCTTATTCTGGGGACTCAAGCCTGATTTGCATTATCATATGCTGCTTTTATGATATTCTATAGAATAACATGAGCATGGGTGTGCAAATTCTCTTCCCACAGGGACAAATCATAATCAGACATCCAACTGTGTGATTTGTAGACATTGACATAGCATAGGCTGGTGGAAGATTCAACTTAGAGGAAGAGCCACAGAGGGTTCTGTAGGCTGGAAGCAGGCCAGACTGTGCTTAGTGGAGCTGTAGGATAAATGCTGTTCAGGAAAAAAAAAAAACCTTTATTAAGGGTTCAAAAGTGGTTCCAGCTGCTCAAGGACCAACTGTTTGATGATTTGTTCCAAAATTTTGCCAACTACAGATGTCAAGCTGACAGGTTGGTAGTTACCTGGATCCTCCTTTTTCCTTTTCTTGAAGACAATGTTTGCCCACCTCCAGTCATTTGGCACCTCACCTGTTCTCCAAGAAGTGTCAAAAATAATGGACAGAGGTTCAGGGATGACATCCGCAAGTTCTTTTAGTACACTTGGAAGCAATTCATCTGGCCCAGAAGACTTTGTTTCATTTAAAGAAACCAGGTGTTTATAGACTGCCCCCACAGTGATCTTGGGGAAACGCCATCCCCTCTGTTGTGATATGTTTTTGCCACATTGAGCACTATTTCCCTCACAAGAGAAGACTGAGGAGAAATAGGAATTAAGCAGTTCAGCCCTCTCTTCATCATCTGTTATAATTTTACTTTCTTTTCCTCACTGTGGTCCTACAGAGTCCCTACACTTATTCTTACTTGAAATATAACTAAAGAAGCCTTTTCTGCTATGTTTATCACTTCTCACTAGCCTAAGCTCATATTAAGCTTTAGCTTTTCTAACAGTCCCTACAATCATTGGTTATTTGTTTATAATCCTTGATAATAAGGCCTTTTTTCCATTTCTTAAATGACTCTTTTTTATTCCTCAAATCATTTGATAGCTGCTTATGGAGCCAGCTAGGCTTCCTTAGGCTCCTTCCATCTTTTCTTCTCAAGGGAATTGTTTGTGATTGAGCCTTCAAGTATTTCACTTTTAAGAAACTCTCAGCCCTCTTGAACTCCCATTTCTTTAATTCTTTCTGACCACCGCAATGGAAAATTCCAAAAACACTTGGTCACTACTACCAAGTGTGCCCACTACTTCTACCTCATCTACCAGTTCTTCCCTATTGATGAGAATCAAGTCTAAAATAGCAGACCCCCTGGTTCTCCTCTCTAATTTCTGGGAAATGAAGCTGTCAGCAAGACAAGTTAAGAAAATAATGGAGTTTGTATTTTTAGCTGAGTTGGTCTTCCAACAGATATCTGGGTAATAGAAGTCACCCATGACCACTGTTTCCCCCCTCTTTGATAATTGTGTAATTTGGTCTAGAAGTATCTCATCCAAGTCCACTGACTGGCTTTGTGGTCTATAACAGTTAGTAGTTCCCTGCTTATGTGACCTTTCCCTGTAGATTTGCAATCTTCTTATCTTCAGTTATTGCCATCAAATATGGTTCTGAATTTACGTCTTGCTCCCCCTTTGGATTTAGTTTAAAGCCCTCTTCACCAGGTGTGCAAGGGTTCTCCCAAACATACTTTTTTCATCCCTTGTGAGGTGCACACCATCTTCTGATAGTAGCCCCTCATATTGATATCATAGACCATGATCCAAAAATCCAAACCTAGCCCGATTACACCAGTGACATAGCCAATCATTTACTTGTATGATTTTTCTCTCTACTAAGCCACGACTACCTACGGGAAGAACTGCTGAAAACACAACCTGCACTTCCAGGTCCTTTACCATTTTCCCAGATCCACAAAGTCTTTTAAATACATTCCATTCTGTGCTGGGCAGTATCATTTGTTCCTACATGGATGAGAAGGAAGGAGTAATGATCTGTGGGCTTGATGAGCCTGTCCAGCCATTCTGTGACATTCTTGAGGTGTGCACCAGGTAGGCAGAAGACCTCTAGACACAACAAGTCTGGTCTACACACTTCGGCCTCTACGCCTCTCAGCAGGGAATCCCCAATTACCGGTACCTGTTTCTTTGTACCCTTGGGAACAGACCTACAGCTCTCACCTGTGGGGGCCTGTGAAGTGTTTCCTGGGCTTCACGGGGGCTATGGGGGAGAAGATCTAGAACTCTCACCTGTGGGGGGCTGTGACTTGTTTCCTGGTCTTCATGGGGGCTTGGGGAATTGCTCATGCTCCTGTGTTCCTAAATCAATATCTTCAGGCAAATGCTGGAACCCATTGCTGACCTTCTCCTTATTCTTCTACTTCTATGTGTAACAGCCTTCCATTCATTACCCTCTTGTGTAAGGTGCTCCTGTGATTATTTGGATAGGTTTTCCTCCACCTGCACTTACTCTCTCAAGAGTGCTTCATGAGTTCTGTCCAAGAACTCTTCACCCTCCTTTATATGTTGCAGTGTATTCAAGCCTTCCTCTAATCCCTGTACTTTCTCCTCCTGCAGAGCCACTAATTTACACTTGCTGCATATGTAAAAGCCATCACCCTGAGGTAAGAAGACAAACATTCTGCAGACAGTACATGTTACTACATCAGCTTTTTCAGATGTCCATATACTTTTCAAACAATCCTGAACACTGAATCCTTTGGCTTGATCCTCCAGAGTCCTTTAGCTCTTTTCCTTTGGCTCCTTACAGGGTCTTCTGGTTTGATCCAGAACCCCAGAATCCTTTGTTTTTGAAGTTTTGCACGTGCCAAAGGCTCGCACCTCTGGCAAGCAAAAACCTTTTATAGCACAAAGACCCACTCAGCAGAGGGCGGAGCTAGCAGTCAGCTCCTGAGTCAGCTCCTGACCTGCCACTTTCCCTTTCTCCCAGCTCCAAATACTGCTGCCTCTGTCAAGCAAGTGCCTTTTATAGCACAAAGGCCTTCTCAGTAGAGAGCAGAGCTTGCAGTCAGCTCCTGAGTCAGCTCCTGAGGTGCCACTTCCTCTTTCTCCCAGCTCCAAATATGTAGCCAACGAAATGTAGCCAAAGGAAACTAGTAGCCAAAGGCCACATTAATGGAAGTAATCAGAGGAAGAGGGAAATTGCATTTGTTGTTTGCTTAGTAATATCAGTATTGAAATAATGGTCTTTATTCAGCCTTCAGATGGTTTAATTCATCATCTGCTTGTTGTGTGAGATTCTTCCATATATTCTCTGGCATACTCTGTTCTTGAATGACTAGCAGTGCAGTCCTAATTTCATTGACAGGATCTCATTGACTTCTGTGGAATACACTGTAAGAAAGTAATACCAAGGAGATTGACTCAGAAATAAATCCCATTTTGTTCACTGAGGCTTATTCCCAGGAAAGTGCTTTTAGGCCTGTAGTCTAAATATCAATCTAAACTTGGAAACAATGTGAACTACAGAAAGAAGCCAGCACATCATAATAGGTAAACAATGTATGTTTGTAATTTCTGAGTGAAAATTGTGACCTTTGCATTTATACACAAGTGCTTTACAATCAATTAACCCCAAACAAACAATGATTGGATTGGTCACTGTTGTTTAAATTTTAATCACTTCAAGAGAACAAAATGTTGAGAACAGAGATTTCCTTAATTTCCCAAGGCTTCTAGACCTACATGGGTTCAAATGAGTTTAACTTTATTTAGGATTCCACTGCTAATCCAGATATCTGGTCAGGATCTTGTATTCTTTTGACCAAATTAGTTTTAAGGACCACAATGTTAAATCTACACTAGCTATTTGACAAAACCAATGCCATGAATGAATAGGTATTATTTATTCATCGTCTATTTATGGAACTCATTCATATTTCTCATTTTCCATCTTTTAATTCTCTTTGTCTTTTATTCTAGGCTTTTGAAGAAGTTTATATTTATTCCTTGGAAAAACAAAAGCAGCAGTTTTGTGGAGCTGGCCAAATTTTCCATTTCACAGCATGTGTCCTGTTCAGGCTTCAGGCTGACATTTATAAGACACCACATTAAACCCCTGATCTCACTGGGTTTCTTCTGTGCTTTTCTCCTTCAGGGCATCTACTGTATGAACAGCTGAGAAAGAGATTTACTAAAGGAGATAGACAGGAAGGCAATTCACATTTTGTGGTTTAGACTCTTGAGTAAAGCTTCTGAACAGTAGCCAGTGAATGTAGACTTAATCTCTAATAGTTGTGGTGTTTCTTCCTCTTCACTAGAAGCGAGTTCAGTGGTGCTAATGTTAAGTGATAGCTTAACATTAATGTAACTGTTCACAGTACCCTGCCTAGATCCTCACAGCAAGATTAGAATGAAAGATATGAGTGAAAGCTCTCGGTGTCCAAGTCTCTGGTTTTAATTATATTTCCTACCCACCCATTGAAGGGAAGCTTTAGAAAAAGTATTATTTTAATAATGTTGTAATCAAAAGGGGCACCTTGAGACACCTTGAACATGATAGAGTGCCTCATCTCTCCCTCACACACACAATGAAAATGGTGTTTCAAATGGATATTTTCTACCTCTTGCTTCAGAGATGTCTTAGCCAATTAGTGTAATATTCTGGCTACATGGTGTTTTTGCATCTCCAGCTGTGAGTTGCTAATAATAAAGCTACCCACAGGACAAGCCTGCCATATGGCCAGTGGTCAAACAAGTAGGGGAGGGATGTGCTTGTCAACAGTAAATGGATATATGTCACAGAAATTGGTCTGGGGGTATGACAGATTTTTGCCTTTTTCAAAAAAGCCTGTGATATGAAAGAAAGCAGGCTGATTTAGATATTGACTATTCAGACATATGAATAGAAAGGTTTGTGTTGACTGCCGTGGCATAGAAATGAGATCAGCAGTAATCCTTCTTGATCTATACTGGAAGAAAGAGGGTGGAGGTTGTTATATATGGTCAAATTATATGTGCAGGTCAAAACAGTAAAACAGTTGAAGGTTTCAAATAGATGGGGAAAGAATAGGTAACTCACTGGAAGGGATATTTTGTAATTTGCGAGGGGGGTTATTATGTAAATATTAAAATAATAAATATTACGTAATCCCAACAATGAGAAATAAGATCAGCATTAAAAACCATAAAGCAACCATAAGCCTTTCGTCACCATCCTAAATAGCATCCAGGTTTTATTTTTGGCATGGAGCAGGGGCCATGGTAGTTTCAAGGCCTTAGGATCATGGCCCAAGTAGATGAGAAAATCAGGGCCTCTTGGCTGTCATGACTCCATTGATATCTAAGGTGGCACTAGTAGAGAATCGGACCTTCCCCATCTTTTCCATTCCTTATCAGATTAAGGTTAAACTGGCACTAGGAAGAAGTTAATCCAGTTGTTCTTGGTTTTATGTTTCCAGACCTTCGTTTGTATGTCTGCTGCTGGGCAGGAGGGCAGGAGGGAATCTCAGGAGGGAATCTGGGCAGGAGGGAATCTCAGGGTAGCCGTAAAGGGCAGGATGCTGATCTTGTTTGTGTATTCTGGGATCCATATTCCATGAAATACATAATAAAAATATACCAGGTCTCCAAGCGCCTTTGTAACCTCAAACTGGAGATGACATTGAGAGATTCATGAACAGGTCTTTTTTTTCTTTTTTAGAAAGAATTAATAATGTCCAAGTTGGAAGCTGATGAAATTGAGGGCATGGTGCAGGGGGGAAAGGACTCCTCCATGCTGTTTTATGGACCTTAGCTGGCTGTTTGGGTCTGTAATTTGGCCCACAGGGAGGAAAAGATATATGCATTGCATCTAATCTCTAGCATCAATAGGCATGCCCTTATTGAATCGAAGTTGTCCTAATTTGAGCGGTTGAGATGTGTGCATTTTCTGTGGCCATCAGGGCCACCCATCTCTCCATGTTTTGCTACCTTGCTGTTTTACATGAAGTCAGCAAGTGCTCTGGCTTTTTTTCTTTTACTCTGTTACCAAATCCTGATTTCTTAAAACATTAAATAAAATGTTTCATTCACTGCTAATTATTTTGGACTGTGACAGAAGCCAGCTCCCCGAGAATTTGTTGACATTTTTTAAAGGGGGCAGTGGTGGCTGTGAAAATAAAAAGGTATGTCTACTCTAACCTCCTGAGCTAATGCACTTCCCCTCAGATCTTTGACAGAAACTTGGCATCAAACAGTCCTGACTCTGTTTAAATGACAGGATGCCTGGTAAGTCTTAACCCTGCTTGTGAGATGCACTAATATTTACAAGCAAAAAAGAAAAAAAAGAAAAAAAGAAGGCCTCTGGCTTTGTTGAATTAGCACCACTTTCTTAGTTTGATTGCTGCTCCAGCAAACAGCTACCAAGGGAGGACTTGGAGGGGCGAGGGTGAAGGACTGAGCTTTTATCAAACACTAATCAATCTCAAATGAGTCACAATTATACAAAACAGATTATTTTTTTTTGCAGGCAGACAATGTCATTCTTCCAAAATAACCTGTGGGAAATTATTAAGTAAACACCAAAGAGCATAAAAGCAACTGCTAAAAAACAAACAAACCCACACACGCTCGATTTTTGCCTCAAAAAAGCAACAACTATCCTCAGTTGTGGATAGACTGGGCATGTTTTATGCATGTTCATGTACATAATGTGAGGGTCAGCTGTGATTTGGATGTGCTAAACTTACAAAGCCTGTACAGAGCTAACGTGCCACTGCTACATGGCATAATTCCCATCCATTCCAAAACTGCTTTGCTAAGAGATTTAAAGAGAGGATTAACTTGCCTGGAGGGAATGCTTGAGAGAGGAAGAGGCACATGCTCAAAGTGAAGCAGGGGTGTTTCCAAACTGTGGAAACCCTGTCTAAGCCACACTCAATGAGCATTCCAGAAGCAGCAAGCTGTAAAAGGGTATATTGTCTTCCAATTTTTCAGTCATAGTCAACTTTTGGTAAAGAAAAATTTCTATAGGTTCCAAGGTTCTCCTTTTCACTGAAGCCTCTGGGTTTTTTAATACCTCCTCTATTGGTAAACATCTAAGATCAAAACGGAGCTGCCCCCTCCCCCACATGCACACACACACACGCTTGCCAGCAGAAGACACTTCCCCACAAGGTGGTGGCTTGGATGGCGAGGCCTCGCTGGGAAGCATGTTCTGCTGGAGACAGGGGTGTGGGGTGTGTGGGGGCGGTTTGGGCGCTGCCGCCCCTGCTTCAGAATTGCTCCAGGAGAAAGAGGGCAGGAGTTCAAGGCTTTTAAAAAAATCCCCAAACTGATATTGACATATAACTCCCTGCATATGGCAAATTGTGCAGCAGGGATTGGCTGGACCTTTATCTTTGCTAAGCTAATTTTCTTACATGTGGGCACGGAAGGGCTTTTATGCCATTTTCTGAGTGACAGGCAGGCGGACCAGTGGGGGGGGGAGCAGAAGGGACTGGGGTGTGACACATGAGAGGCTGGCTGGCCAGGTTTTATCTTTATTTGTTTGTTTGTTTGTTTGTTTGTTTGTTTGTTTGTTTGTTTGTTTGTTTATTTATTTATTTATTTATTTATTTATTTATTTATTTATTTATTTATTTATTTATTTATTTATTTATTTATTTATTTATTTATTGCTTGGGGAAACTTCGGAGACAAACCTCGGATTGGTTGTCTCCATTGATTGACAGGCCGAGGAGCAGTGAGTAAAATAGCGCGTTGCTTTTTCTTGTGCCTTTTTTGCCACTAGTGAGGAGGGAAAAAGTCGAGACACAACGGCAGAGTGTAGAGGGGAGAAATAGGCAGGACACAAAGCACAAAGCACAACTCTGTGCGGAAATTGTCTAAATAGCTGTCGTCCCTGACTTGAATCATACTTGGTTCCCTTTGAACACCTGCAACCTCTTCATTGCACCTGAAACAGATTTTCTTCACAAAAGAAGGTTTGGCTAAGAATGCCACCCCTTTCCTGTTTGAGTGATGGACGCATTTTAGTCTGCCTGCAGAGACTTATGGAATCTGATAGATTCCTGAATGCTCTGCGGGACCCGATGCCCTCCAGTGTCTCATTGGGGGCCCTAGTTGAGTACTGTCAGTCCCGCCTGACAGCTGCTATTGATGAGATTGCTTCTAAGCGCCCTCTCTGTCCCTGCCTCAAATAGGTTCCCTGGTTTTCCTCAGAGCTTCAGGAGAGGAAGAGGGAGGTTAGTCACATTGGAGGGCTTATGTCCGGCCTTCGCTGAGACAACTACATCGGATGCCAGTCTGCTACCGGATCAAGTTCAAGGCATTGGTCTTGACCTTTAAGGCTATACACAGCTTAGGCCCTACTTATTTATGGGACCACTTACCTCCTTATGCCTCCTGCAGGGCCCTCTGCTCTGTGGGTACAAATCTGATAATGATCTGGATGGCATTTTTCAGAGATTGCTTTAGAAACAAAGGTACACAGTTTTACACCAGGGGGACAATATTTTGTCTTTAAACACTGTCTCCTACTGATCTGGCAAGCAGTCAGCATAATCTTAACTTTTATAGAGTGGAGACAGGTTAATTAGCTGAGGAAATCTTTATGCCAATAAAGGTATTCTGAATCTAGTTGAGGAAATCCTTCTCCACTGGCAGACAATGAAGAGGCTAATTGGCTCCAACACACTAACAGACATTATGGCAGTGTACATATAGCTCTTTTTGTAAGCCAAGGGGAAATGTGCAAGGAAACCGGGGGTACTTCCACACATTGAAAAAAATAACATTATGCCAGCATCATGACGTAGTGCTATATATTATTGTGCCTCCAGCCATTCCTCACCTTCTTGCTGTCTCGCTTCCATCTGCCACCTTTTCATATTCCTTACACTTTACACTGCCTCCTTTGAATGGCGGAAGAGAGCAATATGCTTTACACATGACTCTCTTCTGCCTGTCTATCAATCCTGGCATCCAATCCCCTTTCTCCATGTTTTAAAGGGCCTGCGATGCTCACTATTTTTTTTAATTCAATACTTCTCCTTTGAAATGCCTGTGCATCTAATCATAGATGCATAATGCTTTTTTATTGCCACCCCTTATGGAATCACGAGTCCTGATACTTAAAAAAAATCTCATTCCTGATTCTTTTTTTTTTGGGGGGGGGTTTTAGAGAAGCATGCTTTGTGTGACAACTTTGGGGGGGGGAATTTGGCATTGCCTGAATGCTTGTATGCCTATTCATTGCTCCAGGCAATTTGCTTAAAAAAAAAAAAGAACTCTGTCCCCAGGAGAAGGGAGAGGGAGGTGGGTGCAAGGGCAGGACATTGGAGGTGGAGATAGTGCTTCTTTGCCTCCACATTTTTTCTCTGTTGGTAGCCTGCTGGGTGCTCTCCTCTAGCTGTCGCTTTTTAGGTTGGGGAATCCACTTTATGTGATTCCCCAACTAGCGCTTTAAAATGGAGGATGTAGCCAGCCGTTTGCTGCCCGGATGCTAGATGTTGGCAACGTCATGCAGAGCGGCTAGAATATAATGACTACCTAAGGTAGGATTTCACTACATTTAATGGATGCAGAAAGGCCCCTAGTATCCTACTGTAATAACCTACTGCTCTAGTAACTGCTCTTTACTAGATCCATAGTTCTTTTCTTAAAAAAAACATAGTCAAATTGCAAAAAACAATAACCCTTTTTAAATAGCTCAGATATATCATTTTATATTCTAACACAATTTTCAAGGTTGCCTGTAATGCAAATTTCCAAACTGTCATTTCCCTCTAGGGAACAGATGGTAATCACCCAGGGGAATCACCTTATTACTCTAATGAGCTATAACTCACTATTAATATAATACCATCTGATATGATAGCTAGCATTATATTAACTGTATCATTTTATGTTATAATAATTTTGTCCAAAGGACACCATTCTTTGGCCAAGGAATAGTTTTTATTATTGAAATGGACAAAAATAGAAATATACCTCAGAATAACTTCTTTAAAGTCTCATTTGTCTCAGTGGAAAGTGCTTTTTTGCACATGATTAACTGTCCTGCCAGAATCAATGCAAATGTGTAAATTATTGTCTCTTTATGTGAGATATCCATATAACTGAGCATGAGAAATGTTCAGTGGGAAAACATTTGCTTTGCTTTATGTAATAATTAGCATTCTGTTTCCTCCAAGCTCTAGCTGATGTACAATGCAACAGGAATCTTGGTTCTCCATTACAGCTTCGTCACTATATCTGTATATACAGTCTTCCGATAATACAATAGGACTGGGATCACCTTCCACTGAATCCTCACAAAAATTGATTACAGACACATCAGATAAGGAAGAGGCAGGGCACAAATGGAGTATCATGTCCAGATCACAGGAAGTGATGGTACTGCTTTACTCTGCTCTGGTTTGGCCTCACTTGGAATACTATGTTTAGTTTTGGGCATCACAGTTGAAGAGGGAGGTAGACAAACTGGAGTGTGTCCAGAGGAGGGCAAAAAAGATGGTGAGGGGTTTGGAGACCAAGACGTATGAGGAAAAGCTTGGTCTGATTAGCCTGAGAGGGGACCTGATAACCATCTTCAAGTATTGTATGTTCCAAATGTCACTCATATTTTTGGAAGGGTTCACAGTATCCTTGCTGTTAAGCAGGAACTGTATGAGATATTTTCCAAAACAAAGTAACAAAACGGACAATTATGGTGGCTGCTTTGTCTGCCTATTCCCACAGTGATTTCAGGAGTTTCCCTGCAACAAATGGAGCACCAGCACAAAAGCAATATGTATATATTCACTATCGCTCTGGAACATGTAGTTTCAGATTGCAACTACCTTTGTGGAGCCTGGTTACTCTTTGTACCCTCTTTACAAGCAGTAATCCCATTACTACTGACCGTGTTCTGTTACATTTTACTTGTCAAAGATACCTAAACAGGAAAAGGATATTTAATGCCTTATTTTTGTCACTGTGCCGCATGTTTCCTCCTCCCCCACCCCACCCTACCACTGACAGCACAGGAAAGTCGAAAAGGTTGTGGTTTTCCACAGTGGCTTGGGAAGAGTTCAATGGTCAGAGTAATGGCTAATGTCTGCTCTAACAGATGCACAGTGGTAGTTTATTTAATAACATACATCTGGTGGGAAACAAAGGGACCCAGTTAACCATGACTTAAACTCTACCAAGAAACCTTTCACATTTACTTAGTAGTCAGCTTAAGTAAAAAAAAATGATATAATGAGCACTAGATTTAAACTTCAAGCACAGAGCTGAACCTCAGATGAAAAGTTTTATGCAAATCATAGCAGCTCAGATTGCTGCTATCTGTGTTTCCACTTCTCCAAAAAATCCCTGAGACTGTCAATCTCAATCTTCTAGTGAATACTAAGAGCAAGGAGCAAACATTATCCTTCCTTCCTCTGTTGGCACAGCTCAGCTAATAGAAGAGGCAGGACGAATGACTTAGAATTATAGAATAATAGACTTTGAAAGAGTCATACAGGCCATCAAGTCCAACCCCCTGCTCAATGCGGGATCAGCCTAAAGCATCCATGTTAAGTCCAGCTGCTGTTTAGGAAAGACTGCCAGTGAGGGGGAGCTCAGTACTCCCTTAGGCAGCTGATTGCTGAGCTACTCTAGCTGACCATACATGTAATTTAAACCCTTTGCTTTCTTCTGCACCCTCTCAATTTTATCCACATCCTTTTTGAAGTGAGGCCTCTCGAACTGTATTCCAGAACTATGACGTCTTGTGATTTTGATGTGATGCCTCTGTTGATAGAGCCCCAAACAGCGTTCACCTTCTTTACCACTGCATCACACTGTCTGTTCAGATTTTGCTGACAGTCCACAAGTACCCCAAGATCGTGTTCATACTGCTACCCAATGGGCTTTTCTGCTAGTAAAACTAATAAAAATGCCACATATGTTCAATGGGAAGTAAGATGGGTTGTGCTGCTATAAATGGAAAGCTCATGAATATTGCTGTAAGAGATCACACTGGAAAGATACCACTGAAAGTTGTATATAATGAAATGAACCCAAACCGTCAGCAGCAGGTGAATGTGAAACATGTTCAAAAGGTGAATGAACCCAGGACAGGATAGGGCTCTATCTTCCTGCTGTGCTTCCAAGCAACCCTCAGTGGCAAATGCATTTTATACCCCTGCTCCAATTGATCCAAACCACATCCAAATGTTAGCATGCACTGAAATCTTGGCATCCACAAACAGAATAAAAGTCTGATATACAGAAGGCTGAGGTATCAAAAACTCATACATTGAGGGCAAAGGATTATTTCGGCTGACCAAAACTGACCTGAGCCAAAGTTCTTGGATTTCAACTAATTTTCTTCTGCTGAAACCAAACATAAAAGTTGCTGTGTTAAGCATTTTAGCATTCCTGGTTATTAAGAGGCTTTCCATTCAGATGAAATCTTAGTACTTGTGGCTTATATGGTTTGTAAATCTGGATTTATATCAGCTACAATTAGGTTGGCTGCAATACTGCACACAAATACATGTGCCTAGCCACCCGATTAAAAAATGTGCGCTGCCTCCAGTATTGCTGTAATGTTTTGGCAAGCATTCACGTGATTGGAAATGTTCAGACCATGGCAGCCTGTACGTTTCATTTTCAAGGAAGCCATTTTAGTAAGGGCATATACTCATTGATCTCTTTCAAGACTTTGAAATTAGTAACAATTGTCCTATGAAATGACTAACAATTTTGTGACCAACTTTCAGACCCAAGGATAGTAGTGGCTGATCAGTAGGCAACAAGACTGGGGATCATCATGGGCTCCTGGAAAAGCCACCCCCCCCCCCACACACACACACACATACATTAAGGAGACAGAGAGAGTGAGACAGACAGGACTAATTCCTATTACAAAGTTAATGTGGTGCACACATTGCTATCACAAGGACTTTGGATCAGAGGTGTGTCTGGAGTTCTATGCTGGGGCGCAGTTCAGACCTGAATGTGGCATGTGACGAGAGAGTACTTAAACCTTTCCCCAGTCCTGTTTCCCAACCGGAAATGACCAAGGGAAGCTGTACTTTATTCTGTTGGAGAAACATTTATTTATTTCATTTATACCCCACCTTCTCCCGAGTGCGGTCCCAAAATGGCTTGCAGCATTCGTCCCTTCTCTCTTTTACATGCACTGATGGCTACAGGTAAATTTCCCCAGTGAGGCAAATATAGGCTTCCCAAATGCTCTGTCCTGATGGGAAATTCTCTTCCCCCAGATCCTTTCCCCCAGACATTGAGGAGTGGAAAAAGAAAGGCCTCCATAGTGATACCTAGGAATGTCCTCTAGTCTCTATGGCAGATACCATAGAGATTTGGGTAGAATCATAGAATCATAGAATCATAGAGTTGGGAGGGGCCATGCAGGCCATCTAGTTCAACCCCCTGCTCAACGCAGGATCAGCCCAAAACATCCTAAAGCAGAATGTGATGTCACTTCTGGGTGACAGTCTAGGAATTCCTTCTATGAAATTTACATAGAGATTAGGGAAATTCCTAGACTGTCACCTAGAAATGACATTATGTTTTACCTAAACTCCACCTTTCCCAGGTACCTCCTCCTAAATCTCTCTGCATTTCCCTAAGCATTGGTTACCAGGATCATTTCAGATCAAGAAAGCCCCATGCAAAGAGGCATAAATTAGTTTCCCACATACCTAGTAATTTAGTGAACTCTAACCCATATTTGTTGACAGATCATACATCTGACATGTATGCTTGGTAATGTAATTGCCTCCCCCCCCCCACACACACACATACACAAAGAACTCACAAAACATTAAAGGAACAGCAAAAGAAAGACTTCTCTTACGTGGAAACTACTCATGCCACCTATCACATTTAATTTAAAACAAAAACATGTTATATCCCAGACCAGACCTCAGTTTATCTTCCCCGCCTACATTTTTATCTCACTGACATATTTAATTATTTGGTTCCAAAAGGACCAAGGGCTGGCTGAAGATATTGTTCTGCTCCAGCTAGAAACATAATCTTCTGCTTTCCCCTGTGGGGAAATGTCCATCCCCTGCAAGTGCTAGCCCTGCTTCAGGATCTCAGCTGGATCTTGCTGGCACAATGGCATGTGCCCACATTACCTCCAGTTTGGGAGTAAGATGAGGCCATGGTTGTGCCAGAGCAGGTTAATTCATACCAAAATAGCAATAGTACAAGTTTTTCTAAGCTCTGCTGGGCTCTAGTTGCAGTTTTTCAATGTCAGGAAAAAGAACGCACAAATGAAAAATATGCCTAAAATGGTAACTTTCCTTCAGAATCAGGCAGAAAGTGACAAGCTGGTAACCTAAGAAAAACAGCTGCCATTGCTAGTCTAACAGAAGAAAGATGAAGTAGAAAGAAGTGTATTAAAGATTGAATCCCAGGCTCTCACCTCTAAGCTTCAGCCTATCACTTCCTTGTCATTAATGTATTTAATGCCTTGCAAGATTATCTAAACAAGTATGCTATTAGTAGTGCGCTGAAATCAAGCAGCAGTTTAATTTATGGCTTAATTACTTTTAATACCACAATGTGGTTTAAATTCACCTTAATCTGTTGGTATATCATAGCATGCAAGGTGGTAGCAACTCAGAGCAAACTTAGTTCCTCGTTGTACCCCAGGCAGTTGCTTTGGTAGCTTGAGGCTTGAACAGAGAACCAGTCCTGCATGTAAGGATGGGAGAGCAAAGATTTCCTGCATAGATGCTATGCAGCATCCCAGGAAATATTAGTCCAACTGTTACAATTCGAGTAAAAATAAAGTGATAATTCTATTTAATGTTTGTTCAGAGGTTTTCAGTATGTTAAGAGACTTCCAGTTTTTGGAAACAATTATGAAAGGAAGAAATAAGGAATGTGAAAAGCAAGCTGATACATCTATGGTGGCCCCATATATCACAGTTTCCATCATTAATCCACATTACTAAAACAGACTTCCTAACAAATCGAGTGCATTTTGGATTCCTTTCAAAGAGGAAATGTCTCATTTTTTTCCTCTGGCAGGTTCTCTTTTATGCAAGTAGCAGGGAGCCATTTTCAACATCTGGATTTTTAAAAAGAGATTTGAAAAGAGCAAAATGTTTCAATTCATTGGTTTGAAAATCTTCAACATATGTGTCAAAAGAGTTTAAGTTTCTAACACAGGAAAGTTTAAATCCAAGGTGATTCATGGTTCTGTGCCACATTTCTACAGCAAAGGCTTTTGCAAAACATAATTTCAGAGTTCTCAGTTGTGTGAGTTGAAAACATCTCTTCTCAACAATATATGTTATAGATATGTTTTCTCACAATTCACAATTCCTTTAACAAAAATTCAGTATTTAGCTAACTATTTGGAACATTCCCAGCCACAGTAGTGATGGCCATGAGATAGAGGAATTGAATCTATCATGCAGGATAACTAATTCATGCAGGATAGCTAATGGCTAATAGTTATAGTGACTATGAAGAAGCTCCATATTCAGAGGCAACAAGACCCTGAGCACCAGTGCTAGGAAGCACCCTCAAGGAATAATTGCCCTCTAAAGCTTGTTCAGCCTTCAAGACAACTCGTAGGTAGACTCCAGAAAGTTAGCAGAGTCCCTGGTTTGGCTAATAAGCACTGTGTGCATGTGGTCAAAAAACAACAAAGAAAAACATTTTCTCCTTGGTTACATGTAACTAATATAAGAACTATTTCTTAGTATACTTGTTGTTGTTAGGATACAAAGTCATGTCCGACCCATCGCAACCCCATGGACAATGATCCCCCAGGCCTTCCTGTCCTCTACCATTCCGCAGAGTCAATTTAAGTTTGCACCAAGTGTTTCAGTGACTCGACCCAGCCACCTCATTCTCTGTCGTCCCCTTCTTCTTTTGCCCTCGATCGCTCCCAGCATTAGTATACTTAATACTGTACATAAGAAGGTAAACAGTAGATTCCTATTCTAATCTAAATAGCTGGATGGGAAGAGTTGCAGCAGGCATCTTTCTACCCACCATGTTGCAGATTTGAGGAATGGAGGAGAAAAGAGAGAAGAATCAGGAAATGGGAACTTAACCCTTTAGGGACAGGTCAATGAGATAAGGAAGGTGAGTAGTTAGTGTTCCTATCTATTTCACTAACTTGATTGAAAGATAGTTCCTGTCAGAGTTAAAGCCAGGGGGCATTGCACAGGAAGTTGTATGTTTGGCAAAAGCTATTGAGGCCCCGCCTCCAAATCTTGAGGAACATTCCTGACTCAGGGGTCACCAACCTCCAGCTGCAGATTGAAAATCTCCTGGAATTGGACCATAGAGATCAGCTCCCTAGGGGAAAATGGCAGTTTTGGAAGGGGGGGGGGGCTCTACAATGACAACTCATCTCCAGGCCCCTGGAGATGAAGGGGCTTGCTTGGAACATGAGGGGGGGGGAGAGACTCTGTAGCAGAGAGGTTACAGGATGGGAGTGTTTGGGACATAGTGATTTGCTGGAATTTCAGGTCATTTCCAGGCAACAGAGATCAGACTCCCTGGAGATAAGCCCAGGCTTTGGATTGCATAGAGGTGCAAGGATGCCAGGCTCCAGGTGGGAAACAAAAAGAACTGCTGGGTGGCAGTAATTGCCAATAACAATAAACAATAAATAATTCATAAACTTGTCACAGTTTCTTCCTTTAATTAAAATATTTAATTGATAGCAAAATTTGCTTAAAGAACTGAACACATTTCCGGCAGTATGTTCTTCAGTCCAGTTCAATATCATAGTAAATAAAAACCAGTTTTATGTCCTGGGCCCCAGGGGGCTAGCAGGGGGGCATTTCTGGGCCTCCCACAACCCCCGCTCCAGATGGAACATAGAGGCTGCATCAGGAAGTGGCTCCTCCCCCCCATGTCCTCCAGGTTGAAAGACGCCGGGAGAGACCAGGGCAACTTACTGGCAGCAGGGCAGCTCCTCTTCAACCCACCAAACTTCTGACACTGGCAGAAAGTTGGAGGTGGAGAGCAAACCTATTATTAGGTTTTCCTGGCTGAGGCCAATGACTTACTCATGAGTAAACATTCCCAGGGTAGATTCTTTTCCTGGCTGTCTACATGCAATTTGACCTGATTGGTCCTCATTGGCACAGTGCTCTCTTCCTATTGGTGGCATGCCCCAAGAGAGGGCCAATCAGGTAGGGAGTAAGTTGGCTGCATGGCAGTTCAAGTTTATAATGTTTAGTTATAGTGATGTTAGTTTTTCTAAACTTTATTACCATTGAGAACTCCCTGAAACATTCTTAAGAGTTCAAGAAACCCCAGAAGTGGGATCTCCAGGTCCCAGCTGGAGAATGGCATCCTTGCCACTGTTCAGGCATGCCAGCCTTCACATGGGACCTGGAGAACCCCCAGAATGAAAGGTCTTCTCTAGACTGCAGAGATCAGTTCTCCTGGTCTCTGTGGCATTGAAAACATTGGATGGCAAAGAACCCATGCCTGGATGGGGTGCAATTGACACCTGCACCAACCGCCAGGAACTTGGGAGTGATCTTTGATGCCTCCCTTCCATGGAGGCTCAGATCACAAAGGTAGCATGAATGGCATTTTTTCATCTGCGTCAAGCGTGGCTACAAGCATCCTATCTGTCCTCTGAACACCTAGCCACAGTGATCCATGCTACAGTCACTTCCAGGTTACAACTGGTACAAAATGCAGCTGCAAGGGTCCTCACTGGTACATCTTGGAGGGCCCATATCCATATCCAGCTACGTCATTTGCACTGGTTACCAGTCTGTTTCTGGATCAATAAAAATATAAGTTCTAAGATCCAGGTGGGAAACAAGGTTCTCAAGAGAAGGTGTATATACTCAAGAGGTGCAAATACTGGTGCCAGCTATGTTGTGTTATCTCCCCAGCTGGCCTTCTACTGCTAGCTGCTACAAAGGTTGTTTAACATTTCAAAGAAGTACACAGTGATACAGCTCACCTTGAGCAGGCATAACTAAGGACAAACAGGAAGGAACCAGAAAGGGAGTGGTGGGGTGGAGGATTCCACCTCCAGCTCTGGAAAACCAGCAGAGATTGACATGCCTGGAGAATGGATAGCCCTGGAGCCTGCCATTGTGAACCCTGAAGAATAAGAAAAATGTTAATCTCTTGCTCTACATGATCAAACATCCCTGGCATGGAGCAGATGCTGTCTTAGATTAGAAGTATTTCCCCATGTGTCAGAGGAGGAAAAATACCTCTGCTCCTTTAATATTCAACTTTCTTCCATTATGGAAAAGGGCAGATGATGTCTTCCCAGGAAGTCTCTCATCCCACCCAGCCAGTCCCAGGTCTGTTGGCTTGAGCAAGATTTTTATATCATATATCTACCAACCTCATCCCAAGAAGGTCTAATATTTCACCTGCCATTCATGGTTTTCATGTCTTTGTAATAAAAGAATGACTACCTCAGTTCACTGTATGCATTTTATTAAAACCAAGTCATCCTTAGGATAATAGGCACAAGATTAGAAAAGCTGAAGAATGAAGGCTCTAGATATCATTTCAGCACGGCAGGAATATATTTCAACTGGGGTGTTTTTGTATCTTTTGGCCAACGTCCAATGTATGAGGGGGACTGATCATTCACTGGTTGGACCACAATTCATGGCTGACTTATTTTGCATTCTTACAGCAGTTGATTGGCATTCCAGAGTCCTCCATGAGTTCAACTGCCATACACTGACCTTTCTCCTGTGCTGCTCACCTCCCATTTTCCTGAGTTGTTTGCCCTGAAACTGAAAGAGAACCAAGCCATTGTTGCCAAAAATTTGGGAAATTTGGGTTTATTTTATTTTGCTGCTAACTGAACTGCAGTTTTCTTTCTGGCTGGCAATGCTGTAACTATTTCACAGAGAAGATGAATTGCCAGGAGCTTATTTAAACTGCCTTGTTTTATTGGCAATTGTTATAGCTTACAGCTCACGTTTTTGTACCATAACCCAGGTGACCTTACTCGGCAATATATTTCTGCCTGCTGCTGGGTTCCCTCACCTTCAGTGGAATCAGCAAATAAGCCCAGGTGAAAACAATTCAAGAACTGCTTGCTGTATATCTCTGTAATACAGAGAGCACTGAGCCAAGTGAGAACTGTCCCAAACCCAATTGAACAGGTGTGCATTTCCATAATGGCCACTGGAGTCAGAGAGGCAGGGATGTTTTGCTGCGTGTGCTTTGGAAAGAATTAGCAATCTTCCTGGACCCTGTCTTGGTGATTGAAATAAATTACTTGGTTAAATTGCTAAGCAGGTTGACCCATCTGTTGGCCCATGAATGTTAAGATTCTCCAGGGGTTTATTATTCCAAATAATAACTGCCATATGCAACCATAAACAGTTCTTTTAGAGATGACTGAAACATTCAGTGTTATTTCTGAAGGCAATTTACAAAGCCATTCATATTCCCATAAAGGATCTGCTCTTCAGCAAAACTTTCCCAAAGTGATCCTAACTGGTTTGTATGGATATTGATATCTTGTTTCCTTCCAGCAAAGGGATAAGATGAAATTGTACTGGGAGACTAGAATAAGTTGAGTATCTGTTATCCAAGGGCACAGCAGGGTGAAATCAGGAGTTACAGCAAGCACCAATTTCAACTGCAATCAGAGCCCTACACATACAATCTGCGTTTTAGAATTCATTGTCAAAGAAATCTAAGGTGACACAATGTCAGCAATTGCATAAAAACACTCATCAGATCTGAGGAACCGTGGGTAAAATTCTGCCAAATGAAAGACATTCTGTCCAAGCAGATGGCTAGACTTTGCAAAGCTCAAGAAATGCTGGCTCCATCCTAAAAAGACACTAAAAGTAGGGCCCTCTTCTGAGAATGCCTCCCAGCACAGAAACAAAACAACAAAAGCCTGGATGCTTGTCTCCTTGTCTATGGAAGCACAGATCACAAATGTGGCAGTTTGTGCCAGCAGCGATCCAGATTTTTCAGGCGAAGGTTGTTAATCAACAATATGGGATACCAATCTGGATTGAGTCTTTGAATGATGAAGTGGATCGTATAGCCGCAATTTTCTTTCGTCGTATTTTGGGTCTTCCAAATATGATTAGTCTTGCCACCCTTTGTAATGAGTTGGGTCTTGGTCTGTTGTCATCTAGAGCATGGTTATCCACTATCAAATTCTGGATAAAATTACATTATCGCCTCACTCCTAATAGTCTCTTGTACGATCTGCTAAGTGATCCTTTTGTTTCTAAATGGTACTGGCAGATCCAACATAAAATTCACACTCTGGGTATCAACTTGGAGCCTCTGGCTAATTATGAGGAGTTTCAAATATACAGTATTATTAGACAGAGAATCCGTGATATTGAGAGGCAGACCATCGAAGCGGGAATCAATCGGACTTGTTCCCCCCGCTTCTTCGGCCTTACTTCCAATACAGGTCAGGGAGCTACTTATATGCAAAGTCTTATTAACCCACTCCATCGTCGTGCTTTTATGCTTGCTAGATTAAACATCTTCCCATCAGCTGTCCTAGCAGGCAGATACAGCAATGTACCAATTGGGAACAGACTTTGTAAATTTTGCCAATTAGAGCCTGACTCAGTGCCACATATTCTACTCTATTGCCCATCACATTCTATGCTTAGACAACGACTTGTTGTCCCTATCACGATGGACCTTTCTGGCCCTATGGACAGAATAACCAGACATTTGTTAGCTGATAGGTCCCCAGAAATAACGGAACTGGTGGCCGAATTCTTGGCTACTGTGATACAAAAGGACAGTCGGCTAGGCAAGAATCAGGTTTAGACCAGGGGCACCTACAACTGGTGGAAATTACTAATTGCTGGGCATTCTGGAGGAATCTACTGTTGGTTACTGCTTATATTATTTTCTTTTATTGTTTATCTAGACTATGTAATTTTTATCAATTAATTATAATTATGAATTACCCTTGTTCTTATGATGTTTTATATGCCATTAAAGGTTTTTGAATTTGAATTTGAAAAGCTACAGCTGCCCATTTCCATTAAACTTCCACTAAAGGGACAGAACATTTTTTCTCCAGGCCAGCTGGCAACCCTAGACATTCATGAGACTGCAGCCAGGGCAACGCTTTCCAAGACAAGCTACAACTGATGAACCAGCTTAAGTTAGTGCACTCTGCACATTTTCCCACCTGCTCCTCAAGTGGCAGGGGCTAAAAGAACTTTGTATTTAGCTATGCAGCACCAGAACAGTGCCTCAAACAGCATGGGCTCTGATTGCTACAAGCCTTCTGAATTAAGTTGCATCCTCTGCTTTCTGGGCTTTAAGTCAGAGCACTTTTCATTTGCTTCTTTTGGCATTGCATTTTCTCTTCATAACTATCTTGACTGCTCTTTCAAAAGCTGTTAGAAATAGTCCCACTGCAGAACCAATCATGTAAGTGCTACACATCTGAATCTGCCTTAGACACTACAGATGAGCAATGGCCATCTCCAAACCTTCTCCTCCAAAGGATGCTCATTCAGGTGGAACAGTTTCAATGTCATGATCAACATGTTTTGCATCCTCACCACCTCAGGACTCTTTTCCACAACACTTTCCTGAGAGTAGTAGTAGTAGTAGTAGTAGTAGTAGTAGTAGTAGTAGAAGAAGAAGAAGAAGAAGAAGAAGAAGAAGAAGAAGAAGAAGAAGAAGAAGAGTTGGTTCTTATATGCCGCTTTTCTCTACCCAAAGGAGTCTCAAAGAGGCTTACAATCACCTTCCCTTCCCTCTCCCCACAACAGACACCCTGGGAGATAGGTGAGGCTGAGAGAGCCCTGATATTACTGCTCAGTTCAGAACAGCTTTTGCAGTGCTGTGGCGAGCGCAAGGTCACCCAGCTGGCTGCCTGAGGGGGAATGCAGAATCGAACCCGGCTCCTCAGATTAGAAGTCTGCACTCCTAACCACTACACCAAACCTAAGGTTTGCTCCTTATGTAGTCAAATGCACACTGTGCTATACCAAAGAGGGAAAATAAGTGCCATGAACAGAAAACAAGTTTAAATCCATACAGAAACAGTGTGAGAAAAATATATGTTTAGGGAAGATGGTGTTCCCACTGACTACCCAAAAGATTATTTTGAGATCATAGGGTTGCCAAATGCCTGGGAGGGGGATATTCTGTCCCTGTAATATAGGCTTAATGGATTGTTATCAGGTGGTATTATTTACCTCCAAGCTAGCCATCTCCACACATTGTGTGTGTGTGTAAGTGCTATCAAGTCACAACTGACCTTACAACCCCCACAAGGTTTTCAAGGCAAATGATCAGTTTGCCATTGCTTTCCTCTGCAGTCCTTCTTGGTGCTCTCCCATCACGTGATCTTCCAAGATCTGACAAGACTGGGCCATGCCATATCTCTGTACATTACACCTCAATTACAAGGGCAGCACATTTTCCTCCACACCAGTTAGCAACCATAGTCATGGTACCTGCAAGGACAAAAGCCATACAAAGATGGGGCTGTAGGATGGAGGACGATTGTCTGAAACAAAAAGGAAAAGCTGTCTGGATCCAACCTGATGCAAATTTGTTATGTACCCTGCAAGATATTTTTGTTAGAACTGGAAGTACTTGATTTATGACAGCGGATGGGATTCTTGTGTTTTGCTAAATAGTGAAATAACACAGAACTATTTTCCCTCTGCTTGACACTCCAGCAGCTGCAAGAAAGTTAAAGACAACAGTGGTTTCAAAAGAAAAAAAATCACACTCTTCTTCCACACATATATAACTGAAAATGCACCAATAACGTAAATCATGTACAAAGTGGTATGTTCATCAAGCATAAATCAATGCAGTTGGTTTTGATCTGACCATGACTGTCCCTGGAGAAGACAGTGTCAGGAATGAAACAAGAGGCTTGCAGGTCACTAAGCACAAAGGCTAATGAAACCTTCTGGTAAGGGTATTATGGGGAAAGAGGATGCTTAGTGGGCTATCTGAAGGAACACAGAGGATGTTCTGTCTGCTGTAGTTATAAATACAGGTAATACCTATGGTGATGATCTCAGAAGAGAGAAGAGTCTAGAAAAAATGTGAGTGGAATTTGATCTTTTAAGTATAATAAGACTTTTGTCAGTGAACCTTTACTATTTTTGTAGGCTGGCTGTGCTTACATATGGCCAAAGGATACAGCCAGACGATTTGAGTGTCATAATAGAAGACAAAGATATATGCTTGTAAAAGTGGAAATCTAACATTATAAAATCTTATAAAACCTGAACTGACTGCTCACCCACTACCTGATTGGCCCTCCCCAGGGGTGTGCCACAAATAGGAAGAGAGCACTCTGCCAACAAGGGCCAATCAGTTCAAATTACACTGCACAAGTACTCTAGTACCTTGAATAAAACGTTATTGGTCTTAAATGTACCACTGTAAATTTGTTCTGCTGCTTCAGACCAACATGGCTACCCACTTGAATCTATAGATTTTTTATTTATGATTTTATATTCTTAATCCCCTTGTGCAGGCCACAGGCTTTGTTTATAGTTCTTTCATTTCAATCTGCATACTGTATACTGATCTTTTCAGCCAAATTTCACTCAGGAAAGCTGAAGCTTGGATCAGTAAGAGCACTGAAATGACTTCATACCTTCCATGGTTCTAGTGGCCCTGATTTCCCTCCTCGGCAAGAGTATCTGACCAGTCCATTGATATAGGCATGAACTGACCTTGCTTCATTCGCCAAATCATCAGCTGTATTGTTCTGGGTCAGTCCATCTTAATTGCTAATGAGTAATCAGAGATATATATTGCAAAATTAGTAATGGCCCTTGATGGTTTTTGGGAATTTCTTTTCAGCCCTTGGAGTATCATAAAGATACCCAGCACGTAGTGGAAGGATGGAAGAGTAACTGTCTACTTTTGCAGTTGGAATTTAGAGACAGGAAGAAAGTGAAGAGTTTGAATTGTAGCTGGAACTGGAAAGTAGTCATATGAAGCAATGTCTCCCAGGCAACTGCTGCATGGTTACTGGTTTTGCTGCCATTTAGCTGTTTTTGCTTGTTTCCAATAGGCTGCATCTGTATATTTGTAAAAGAGAACACGTATCACAAAGACACCATGTCAAAATAGTGAATTTTCATGGCTACGTGACACACCCATGGAACACCTGAATATAGCTTTGTGGAAGTGCACCTTCCCTCCGTTGTTCTTTGTCAGCCTCGTTTGGGTGGCTTCTCTTGGATCAACTCTGCAATGGAGAATCTCCTTCTCACCCTGATTTCTCAGATCTACATTCTCATAGGGCATGTTTATTCCACCCTTCTGAAAATCTGGTTGGACACAGCTGCCCTCCAGAAAAAGATGCTGAGGATAAGGAGAAGGTTTCATTGTAGATGTGCCCTCACCAGCTATGCCATGCAAAGCCAGACCATGAGTTCCTCTAGGAGGGTTCACATGGCAGCCAGGAAAAGGTGGTACGCTCTTTCCAAGGTGCATTTCCCCAGAGAGTAGCATCAAGGAATTTTGCTTCGTGCTCCTACAGGGGACCATGGACCACTCTGGAGGTTTTATTGATGCAGAGGTGGGCTGGAGTGGGAGAAGACATGATGCCTTTATCTTCCAAGAGTCTAATTTGCACTGTGCCATGGACGCAGGGGTCTTTGTCTCAGGAAACCCCACAGTGACCATAGAGAGAGTGCAGGTCCTGGCACTGATCCTGGGTTACGGTGCATACCACCTCAGAAAGTGGCTCATGACTACATACAAACAGCCAAGGACAGATGTGCAGAGCTATTACAACATGTGCCACTCTTGTGCAAGGAACGTGGTAGAGCATGCCTTTGGCCATTTGAAAGCTCAATGGTGTTGTCTTTCCTTGAGGCTTCACATGCACATTGATCACGTCACTCCCCTAGTAATTGTTTGTGTGTTCCTACACAACATCTGTGAGGAGAAGAGACATGAGGTCCCGGTTCTCCAAGAGGAGCCAGTATCAATGGTGGTGGATGAAGAGCCACCCATCTGTGGTGAAGGTATCATAGTTCAAGACGCCATCGCTAGTTACCTCTACAGTTTTCCTGTATTAAAGTTTAAATAAAGTTTTATTTGTTCATTTAAAGGCCAAGCTTCTCTGTTCTTGTATCACTATAAAGCATACTGTGGGAGGGAGTCCCTTGGGCTTGGCCAAAAAGAACCTAGCCATTGTTAGCTTTGTCACTTAAACTGTCAAGATTCTCTGGTCTAACATAACTGTGAAGCATCTAGTGGGAGGAAGTCGGGCTTTGAAAACACCACCCAGACACTTCTCTCTTTGTCCCTTTTAATGTATTGCTTCTCTTGCCCATGGGCTGCAAAAAGGCACCTAGCCACTTTGAGCTGAGTCCCTGGAAAGAAAGAAAAATTGATGTACTTTAAAAAGACAAAATGCCCGTCCCTGGAAAGAAGGGAGGCAGGTGCGAGGGCCGGGCATTGCAGAGGTGGATATCATGCTACTTCACCTCCAAACATTTCTTTAGCTGGTGGCAAGCTGCTTGGTCACTGCTAGCTCATGCTGTTCAGTTGGGTGACTCCACTTGTTGCAATTCTCCAACTAGCGCTATAAAATGGTGGATGTAGTGAGACGTTTGCTGCCACGACGCGCGATATGGGCGATGTCATGCGGAACGCCAAAAATATAGCATCTTCAAGAGGTAAGCTTAACACTATATTAAAGGCGTGCAGAATGGCCCCTAGAATCCCAAGGTTGTTTTTAAAAATCTGGCTTTGTTTAGAGTCCCTTTGTGCCCACTGATGAAAAGAAAGATATTTCATTCAGTGTATATCAATATCACCCTCATCATCATCACTCTCATCAATAATCACGATGTAAGGATGTCTGATATTCCAAAGGCATTTGTGTAACTTGATATGAAGAGGTTAGGAGTCGAGATTCAAAGCTATATAATTGTAACCATAAGTTTCTCTGCATGGAAATTGTCCTTCCTGGTCCAGTATGTATCTATGATGCAGCTGCAGTTGTGTTAGTTTCCATTCAGTGGATGGTGTCCTTATTACCATTTTAGGACAGATACAGAGCAATCCTATGAGGTTTCCATGGGGTCACTCCCAGTGTTTGTTCAATTGCACTGTTAGCCACAAATACTTATAACAAGTGAATCCTGGAGATGCTTAGGTCAGATTAATGTGTCTTACACCAACACGGCAAAGACTGTAAGACAACTGAGCACTCCATTGTGATACCAGAGGCATATACAGAAAACATTGTTCTCCACAAAATTATTTGATAGAAGTAGGTAACTTCTGACAAGCCAAATGTGAACATAATACTATTTCCGGAGGAAGCAACCTAATGGTAACCAATATAATATCTTACTGGCTCCTCATCCTTTTCAGCTTACCACAAAACAGGGTGGGGAGCCAGTAAGGTATTACATTGGTTACCAATAGGTTTCTGCCTCAGGAAAGCCTATTATAGAACTAGAAAGGGTACAAAGAAGAGTGCAAAAAAGATGATTGAGGTATGGCTGGAGAGTCTGGGACCTTTCCATCTGGGGGGGGAGGGAAGCTAAGGGAAGACATGTTAAAGGTTTACAAAATTCTTCATGAGATGAAGAAAGTGGAAAGAGGGTGCATTTTCTCCCATAATAGTAGAACTTGGGGCCCCTCAATTGGGAAATACGTTCTGGGCAGACAAAACAAAATATTTCTTTACTCAATAAGGCCTATGGCGGTTGGCAGTCGCATGGAAAACGTGAAGGAGGAAGAAGCGAGGCAAACCACAAACACACGGGATGGAACACAATGGCGGCAAAACCCAGAGCAGCCGCCGGCTGCGGCCGACGAAGCGGTGATGCGGAGCAAACAGGAAGGGAGGCGAGCGCGGTGCTGACCGAGGCTGGGCCGCCAAGCAGGGTGGCCATGCAGGGCGGCCATGGTACGCACAGGGGCAGGCCCAGCCGGTGGAATCGAAGGGCATGGAAGGGGAGAGAGCAAGCACACCCAGAAGCCCTGTACACCATGGACCTCCCCGATTATGCATGTGGCCACTCCGGCACTGCTTCTGGTTGCGCCATGGTCGCCCGGGAAGCTCCACTTCCTTCTGCGTTTCGCTAACACAGCTTTTTGGGTGGCTTACGTCGACTCTGCGCCTGGCTGCCGGTGGCGGCATGCATTATTGGTGATTTGCTCCACCGCCATTCCACCCCAAATGTGGACCTTCCCCTCCGTGCATAACAGGCCTAAGTAATTAAACTATGGAATTTGAAGCCATTGGAGATAAAGATGGCAACAGACATGGATCGCTTTGAATGTCCATGGTGGATAAATCCCTCAGCAGCTCCTAACCATAGTGATTGAAGGGAACCTCTATGTACAGAGATAACAAACAACTGAATACCAGTGCTTGGAGACAGTAGCAGGAGAGGATCTTGGATTCTCAGCCATGTTTGTTTGACCATCCACAGAAATTGGTTGACTACTGTGGTCTGATCTAGTAGGCTAAACATATTTTGGGGATGTCTGTGTATAATAGATAAACCCATAATTCCTGATGGCCTGCTAGGCCCCCATGCTGATAATCCAGAGAATGGATTTTCAGTGGGGGTGTACTTTATGACAGATCATTAATTCTACAATTGCAATGTGGTTTGAAATGTTTTTTTAATCATTGCAGATCATCCAATGTAGCTAGGTTCTCAAAAGCAATTTAAGAGTAGCCCTTACAGCACTGTTCTTTGAAACAATGCCAACTGCAGACAAGGTAGGCCAGGATAATCAGAGACCAAAGGACATGTATATGTATGTGGTCAATTGTGGAAGATTCACCACATCATATTCTTGAATGTTCTTTGACCTCACACCCAAGGGCTAAATTTATAGATGGGGCTATCTGTGGCTTAAAACTTGCCTCTGCTTCAGACAAGTTGAAATTCTTGCTTTCAGATACTGACTCTAACATCTCTTACACAATCTCTATGTTTGATATGGCAGTGGCAGGGGAATAAGAGCCAGTCTTACTTTGTCTAATGTGGCTATTTAAAGTGGCTTTGTCCATTTTAAATATATTTGCTAAAAGATCTTAATGCAGATATATTTTACTTAGGTATCTTGTACATTGTATATATCTTTCCTTCCACCCCCCCCCCTTTGGTGTGTTGGATTTTTATTTGAATGAATGTATTTTATTTTTGGGTGTTTTGGGCTTGCAAAGACCTATGGTCATAAAGTTTACTTACCTTTGTCACCACTGAAATTGTATTCATCTCACCTCTGAAGGCAGCAGCACAGAGAACAGGACTTGTAAAGATTATCTTAATGAGGTAAGTAGTAGAGTTACCACCCTCCAGACAGGGCCTTCTCCCAGAATTTAGGTATGGACCTGCTGGACCTGTGGACCCCGCAGAATTATAGTTCATCTCCATACTACAGAGATCAGTTATCCTTGAGAAAATGCATGCTTTGGTGGGTGGACTCTATGGCATTGTACCCCACTGAGGTTCCCGTCCCCTCAGGCTCTATCCCCAAATCTGTAGGAGTTTCCCAACTTGGATTTGGCAACCTTACCTCTCCCATCTCGTTGTGGTGGCCAGGGGTTACCTGGCAATATCACCAGAATTATCAGTTCTCTAGGAAGAAATAACAGCTTTGGAGGGCTTATGGTAAATCTTGGTAAGTCTAGGAGAAACAGTACTTCTCTAAATACCAGTGCTGAAGGAGGGGGTGGGTTGTAGAAGCTATTTTTGGCCTCAAGCTCCTGTTTGTAGATCTTCTGGGCATCTAATTGGCCACTGTGTGAAACAGAATGCTAAACAAGATGGATCCAGTATGACATATCCCAAACGAAAAAAAGAATGAAGATTTAAAATCTAGTGTTAAAAGACAGCTACAAGTATTGGTGATTCTGCAATGTTTCAAAAAAAAAAAGCTTTGACCCAGGAAACTATACATATCACTTCTTAAAACCACCCAACAAAAACTGTATGCAGCTGTCTGCTCAAACAAACTGAAAACGTGGGGCATGCACCATCATAAGAAAAATCATTGTGTGAACCATATTGTATGAGAAGCAGAAACGTCAGATGAAAGGGCTTTTTAGACTGGGGGGTTGCAAGAAAGACAATTTTTGATGGGTGGGGAGAGAGAAGCATTGAAAATTGACTAGTTTGGTACATCATTTTAGGCCATCAGAAATTACACATATAGAATTGCGGGTGCAGCCCCAGTATGAAAGGTAAATAATAACTAAAATGATACAACTTTCCACTTGATGCTTTTATTTCTGAGTCCAGAATGAGTGAGTTGCATATTTTTCTTAAGATAAACTCTCCCCCCCCCCATTGAGCTTTTATTGAGATACTTCTAGTTAACTGACCCTTAACCTCTCACCATTCACTGACTGCATTGTGATATTCTAAGTTGCCAATGGGTGGTCTCAGTAGACAGTGGTCACAGATGTCTGCTGCAGATAAGCCCAAAGTTCAACTAATGGGAGGAGACTTGTCATTGGCTTCAATGAAGGGTGAAATATGTAGGCATGGGGGGAGGGAATGCCCAGGGTCTCTCATCGGCTCTCAAGAATTATAACATTTCTAGAGTATGGCTGCTAACAGACGGGATGAAGCCATCCTTTAAAGAGTCTTGCTACTTATTCATCAACAATGTTGGGAAATGCCACAGACTGAATTTCATTTGACTGACTATTATTGAGACCCTATACTAAAAATGGATCCAAATAAAAAACCATATGGTAGCTGATTCAAAGATTATATATATATATATATATACCACCTGTAGCTTTTGATGATATGATAATATCCAGAGCTGCCACCCCTTCACAGTTTTTCAGAAATCCAGGAAATGACAAACTCTTAACAATGGGAGAGACAGTATGGCATAGCCCAATCACATCTGACCTCAGAAGATAAGCCGGAGATCACAAAGGGAGACTCTGCAGAGGAAACTAATAGCAAACTCTTCTTGCTTGCTTTACCTTGTCTTGTTGGAGTTACCATAAATCATCTGTGGTTTGATAGCACTTTACACACACACAACTTAACAACTTGATTGGAGGCTACATATGACCTTGTTCCTAAAGCATGCCAGGTCCCTAAGGTTAAGCTTTTAAGTGGCTCCAAATTGCCAGCTGTGGCTCGTACCAGAAACAAATGCTGGAAAGAACTGGAAAACATGGGTACAACCTGATTAACTCATTCATTTATCTCATTTATATCCCACGCTTTTCACAAAGACCTGAGGGTTCTGAGATCTCAGATCATTCTATCCTCAACACTCTTTTGTCTCTGAATTCTGCCCCAACCACAGTACATAGCAGACTTCGGACATAATTCTACCTGAAACTGAAATATTTCCAGGACTCAACAAAAGTTGCTGGCAGATCTGGTAAGCATTTGGGACAGAAGATTCTGTCCTTAGGCTTGAGTGAATGTTTGGCAGGGCCACCAGAGATGTGCAAGTGAGGCATAAGGGCTGTTGTTGCCAGAGAAGCTGATATCAATCGGAAATAAATAAGGATTTATTTATGGAGTGCCTCATGGATTTGTGTATCATCTTTAGACAGCTAATCTTCTCTGTGCCATTCCCATTTTAATAGATGTCCTGCCAAAATGAGCATTGCTTATGTATCTCCTTAGAAAAGTGGGTTGCATTATTTTCTTCCCAAACACCAGCAGGAGAAACCTGTTCAGATCCACAAAGGATACTGCTTGCTACAGCTTGTGATAGTGCTTCTGAATCTTGTTCCCACAAGACAGGCAGACTAAGCATTGATGACTAAAGAACTTGCCATTTAAATTAGAACACATGGAGTTCATACTGTTAATGTTTCATACTGTTAATGTTTCATAATGTTTCATACTGGTGGGTCATATTTTATACAAAAACAGGCTACATTTGTTGAGGAGCTGAATTTCAAGGGCAATGTTATTAGTGCGAGTTTGCTATCTATCTATCTATCTATCTATCTATCTATCTATCTATCTATCTATCAGATTTTTATACCATGTCTCTCAGGTACAATGGGCCTAGACTGCGTATGGCCTTGAAGGTAAGAACCAAAACCTTAAGCTTGATCCAGAATTCAATCGGGAGCCAGCTGAGTTGTTGGAGTACAGGCCAGATGTGAGATTTCCATGCTTTATTAGTGAGAATCCTGGCCACAGAGTTCTGCACCATTTGTAGTTTCTGGATCAAAGATAAGGGTAGGCCTGTGTAGAGCAAGTTGCAGAAGTCCAATCTAGAGGTGACCGTTGTGTGGATCACTGTGGCTAGGTGTTCTGGGGCCAAGTAGGGCACTAGTAGCTTGGCTTGGCATGGGTGGTAAAAAGCCTGCCACCACTCTTGTGACCTGTGCCTCCATAGAGAGGGAGGCATCGAGGATCATGCCCAGATTTGTGGTGGAGTGGGCTACTGCTAGCACACTCCATCCAGGTTGGGTAAGCGCACATCCTCACTTGATCCTTTTCTACCCAGCCACAGGACCTCTGTCTTTGAAGGGTTGAGCTTCAGATGACTCTGCTTGAGCTACATCATCATTTTAAACTTTATCCTATATTTGATTTTAAAAGTATTTGATGTCTATGATTATCAAACCACTTTGTTGTTGTTATTTAACTGAGGCCTAGCTAAGAGACTTCCAGACAGAATGAACTTGCATTGTCCCCTAACATTTCAGAGGAATGGGAAGGCGACTGTAAGCCGCTTTGAGCCTCCTTCGGGTAGGGAAAAGCGACATATAAGAACCAACTCTTCTTCTTCTTCTTCTTGCTCTCTGATCTTCTTGTTAAATCCATTGGTTCAGGAACACACAGATACTGGAATCGTTGCAGCTCTTTATTGGTGAAGACACATGAAGTAGCACCAAGACTTCACTGAAAGACCCCACAACAACCCGCCCCCCCCCAAATATATACACAAGTTAAACAATAGATTGGCTGTGGGTGATTGGCTATAAGCAAGGTTTGAACTGATTGGATCCCCAGAGGATCCTGCCATGAACCAACCAATCAGGCTGTGACCAGTCTATTTGAATCCACAGGCTTCCATGGGGAAGCCAGGTAGCTAAGAGCCATTCAGAGGCTGAGAACCTTGATCATGCCTAAGACTTTAAACTCGGTCCTCAGCAGGCCTGCATACATAATGTTTCTTATTTAGTGGTGCCAGTCCCAAGGTGGGACCTGGGGATCCTACAGTTTTACAGCTCACTTCCTGTGACAGAGATCAGTTCCTCTGGAGAAAATGGCTTCTTTGGAGAGTGGACTTAATAGCATTATGCGCCACTGAGGCTAACCCAAGTCTCATGATAAATGACCATGTTTGGTTGCTGTGAAGTGATTTAAGCTCTTCATCCATTGCATCCAGCCCTTTGACCTTTTCACTCATTGGAAGACTCATCATTTCCTCCCATATTGAAGGGTCACACTGATCTGGTGTTTAACTTGACAGGTATAAAGTTTTGCAGGTATTCCTTTATTCTGTGTTTTCAACCTCCTCACAGCAGGTGGCATTGTCACATCTGTGTCTTGGGTTTCTCCTTCTGGTTGGGCATTGTCATGCAGTTCATTATTTATACCAGAGATGGTGTTGCCCCTTCTGTCTGAGTAAGGCAATGTTTTATATCAACTTTAAAAGTCTTAGGATTCATAACTCTAAATCCATTTTTGTATGGATGTAAGCTACAAAAACTACCAGCTCAGTTCTGGGATCTAATTTTCCATGCTTTTGCTTTAGCACATAAGCATAAACTTTAGCCCCAAATGTCTCAGGCTAGGTTTTCTGCCATTCCATACCTCATATGGCATTTTGCCAATCACCTTTGAATGCAATATATTATACAACTAAACTGCTGTATTCAGAGCTTCAGCCCAGCACACATCAGGCAAATTTGAACCTAACAACATGCACCTAGTGCTTTCCATCAAGGTTCTATTAAATCTCTCTGTAGTTCCATTTAACCCTAGGTTGTATGGGACAGTCTTTCTTTGTGAAATCCCCTCTTCATCAAGATGATTTTGAATGCAGTATTGCAGAATTCACTCTCACAATCTGTTATTTAAAAAATTGGAATTTTCAAGAATTTTCCTTTTATATAGTTCACATAAATCTTAAATTTGTCCAAAGTTTGATCTTTTGATTTCAAAAAGTAAACACATACATATTTTGTTCCATTATCAATCACTGTGAAAATCTCACATTTCCAGCAGATGCTTTAATAGGAGTGATCAGGTCAGCATGGATTCTCTCTAGAAACTTGTATTTTGCTCCGAGAGTTCCTAGTTTTGCCACACTTAGCTGGCCTTGTGCCTTTCCCTTTGAGGCAGATTTCACAGCCATTCTTGGATATTTCACATTCTATATTCTCATAACCTATATTATGAACCTATATTCTCACACAAAGATTTCTTAACAGATTTAATGTTTCTCTTGCCCATTCATCTATGGAACACATTAACACAGTTCATATGCTTGCAAACACATCCCCTTTTTTCTTGTCTTTATACTTGTCAGTTGTAAACTCTTTATGCTGAGAATTGCTTTGCACATTAGAATCTGGATGCTCTTTATGTTTTAAATAAATCTGGCAAATACTTTGTTTGTGACTAGATCTATGACGATGGTAGCACACAATCTCTCTCTTATTTAATTGTAGCACAGATGTGCTTTTGGATATTTGATTTTCATAATCAGTAGCATTTAAATCACTTTTAAGTAAATAGTCAATGGCGTGATCAATCATGAGATTCTCCCTGCACATTATGTTGTATACCCTCACTTCATAGCTCTTAGGTAGAGAGTTAAGTATAACATTTATTATTAAATCATCTTTAAGTTCATGTCCAATTTTCTAAAGTCTGTCTGCATATTCCAAAAGCAGGTTTAAATGCTTATATAAGTCCCGTCCCTCTCCTAGATCTCCTAGACAAACCCGACTCACCAGATTAGAAGTCAGCACTCCTAACTCCTAATCACTACACCAAGCTTGATTCTGAGACAAGGCTCAGGGTCAGAATTTTTACCCAGAGAAGTCTTTGGGACGCTGAAGAATTACTTTGGTATCTCTCCTCTAATTTTCCCCACAATTCTTTGGCTGATCTAATGTTCAAAAACAGCCTTGTCTCGGAATCTTGAAGTGTAGAAGCTTGGTGTAGTGATTAGGTTAGGAGGAGTGCTGACTTCTAATCTGGTGAGTCGGGTTTGTCTAGGAGATCTAGGAGAAGGGATCTTTTTTCCTTCCCTATTTGCTGCCGCAGAAGAGTCAGCAGCTCCTTCATTCTCTCCCATTTTGACTGGCAGCTGCTTGGCCTCATTCCAAAGTGTCTCTGGAGATTTTTGCCACACATGCACAGACAGTGTTCCTTTTGCAAAAGGTCAGCATGGGTTGTTTATTGATGCACTGCTGTAAAAGAGGCTTTTCTGCAGCTCTTTGCTCCATCTCGAAAATTAATCTGTCTTCTTTTGCAAAAATGGCCCAGGGTGTTGTCCAAAATGGAAAATTGCAAAAAAAAAAAAATCCCAAAAAACACAAACAAAAAACACCCACTTATGCATGCACAAAAATACCTTCTTACTGTGTCTTTACTTTACTGCAAGGTCTCACAAAAATCAAATATGCACAGAAAAAGAAATCTGGGCCAACATAATTTATTTTGTATTTTTTGTGTGTAAAAGTAGCAGAGTTAATACATAAATGATTAGACCAGACAAGGCAGTATTAAAGTATATATAAAGACTATTTTACTAGGCTAACAGGATAGGGAACATGGGAAGATTAAACAAGAAAAATACATAGTTTCTGTGAAATCAATCAGGAGCTCTGAACCTAAGCTATTATATGGTGAAGATTAAAAATGGATCCCCCTCTGCCTAAAGCTGATCTCTTCTCAAAAAAGGGAGGAAGGTGAATCCTTTTCTTCCTGTTACAGTTGCAGATGTGATAAACAAGCATGCAGCCTATGGAACCTAAACAACTTTGCATGTCTATAAACAGAATATGTGACCCACTCTGTCTGTTCCCACTAGCAACAAGTGTAAACAAACAGTTTGACCCTTTAACCGAGAGTCAGTGGCTGACTCTTGCTAAAAGACAAAGTCTAACAAATTGTTCTGCAGGACTTGATTGCAGGTTTAATGGATTTGTTATTTAATAGTGGTGTGTGGTGAGGATGTAGTGATACAAGTTCAGAAGTAATATTGTAAATTGTATCACTTTAAACCAGGGATTCCCGACTTGGGGTCTGTGGACCCCAAAGAGAGATCCAGAGGGCCTTTCCCCTATTACCTTTATGGGCCACAAGCTAAGGAACTGGCTGCCTCCTCCTGGAGGTGGGGAGGAGGGAGAAAAAGGAAGGTGAAGGGTACAAATTGTGATGTCACTTCTGGTGACATGTCACTCCTGGGGCGTATAGTAGAAGAAAAGGAATGTTGATACTGTCCAAATAAAATTCCACACTACTCTCAAGATTGAAAAAATTCTTGTTTATATGGTGCAAATTTGGGGGCTTGATCAGAACAAGGTCTGGTGCCTTTTATTTTGTTTTCAATAACAAAAAAGTATACATCCATGGATTACTGTGGAATTTTCTTATTTGGACAGCATGTTGTTGTTCCTTTTCTACTTCTGGGGGGCATGGAGGGAGGCGTGGCTACCTGATATCACTTCCAGGGGTCCTTGAAGCCTGAACATTTATTTCAGGGGCTCCTCCACAATCAAAAGGTTGGAAAAGGCTGCTTTAAACAAACAAACAAACATACAAAAAAGATCAGGGAAGGATACATCTACTGATGTTTGTGTACAATGGAAAGGGACAGAGTTGTAAACAGGATAGTACCACCTCACATGTTGGATGCAGTCTAAATTTTCTGCTAAAGGGAGGAATGGTGTAATTTCTTCCCTTTCCCTTTCCTGTTCATTTATCAATTATACCATTCCTGAAGTTCCTCTGTTCCCAGGATCAGTGTTTCAGGGAGATCAATGGACTGCAGGGGGTGCAGGGAGCAGGAAAATGAGATGCAGACATATTCTGCATTAAAGTTCTGCTGATAGAAGTGCCTTCCATCAGCAGAACTTTAATCTGTGGCCAACTCCATGTGTAGACAGGAAAATCCAAGGAACTGATTATTTCAGTAGTGTAATATAAACCATGTGGATCTTCCACAGTAATTTTGCATGGAGCTAATTGCCAAAGGAATGATCAAACATCTTGAAAGGGTTGTAGCATGAACTCATCCATACTTCATAAAACTGTTCTTATTTATGGAAAATAATCTCTGATATGATTGCCTAATACCAGTAAGGTGACCATAAATAGATTACAAGAATAGCAGGACCTATGAATATGTTTGCATCTCACAAGAATGAATAGCAGCTCCATAACCCCTTGATTGTATAATACAAATTTACAGAGTGGAGTTTAGGGTCAAAAGCTTCTTGTCACTTTCACTGCACTTTTAGGGAAGCAGATTCTATCTTATTTGAATCTCCATTGAGTGAGTGACAAATGGTGGGAGTCTCCTGATTTTCCATGGTGTGCAACATATGAACAGATGTTTTGCTAACTTCAGATCTTAAAAGGAGCAGTCGGTAAAAGCAGATTGATTGAGTCTATTGATTTCCATGGACATTTGAGCAGATCTTAGAAATAAAAAGGGAAATATACCATACAAACAGAGATACACCATACAAATGGGTGAATCCCACTAAAGGTAAAAAATGTGCAGCTTCAGCTGCATAAACACAGCTTAGCATTCAAATATGCAGTATCTTCTCAATTCTATGAAAAAAATGAAAGGATTTCCCACCCACCCCCTTTGATGTTCAATAAGCATGAGGGTCACTAATCCAATCATTTTCTCTCGCTAAACCGCACAAGTTAGATCCAAAGCTTATTTTCATTGCCAGAATTCAGCACAGATTCTGGGGTGAGAAGTAAGGAGTGTAATAACCAAGGGTCTTTGGACTAAGCATCCCAAAGCCTTGGAGTCTCTCAGAATTCATTCAGAACATTTATTGGCAAAAGCCTAAGCTTTTTCATTAGCATGAGCAGCAGCAGCATCATACATGATGTACAAAGGATGTAAAAATGTTGAGAAGAACATCTGAAGGTGTTTCATAATGGCTTATATGTGGAAGAACATTGTACGGTTAGGAATGGTTAGAGAGAACACTGAAGGTTGTAAACAAGCCATCTGCTCACGCTAAGAGATGCTTTTGTCAATAAATGTTCTGGATAAATTCTGAGTCTCCAAGGCTTGGCAGCAAACTTTAAATAGGTAAGCAAGCCTCAAGGTCTTTGGATCTCTGTGGCTGATGGGAAATGTACAGATGTGTTAACAGCCTTTCTTTGTTTGATTTTGCCTTGTTATTTAATTAACCACTGCCTTGCTTACAACAGCAGACTCTAATCTGGAGAATTGGGTTTGATTTGCCACTCCTCCACATGCAGCCAGCTGGGTGACCTTGTGCCAATCACAATTCTCTCAGAACTCTCTCAGCCTCACCTACCTCACAAGGGGGCCTTTTGTGGGGTGGGGAAAGGAAGATGAATATAAGCCACTTTGAGACTCCTTCAGGTAGTAAAAAGTGGAGTACAAAAAACAACAACTCTTCTCTCTTGTTTCTAAATGTAATTTTAAACACAAGCAATTTGTTCTCTTCTGCAGATGTAGAAGAGTTGAGCAGGCACTGACTCAAAAGTAAGACAGCTTTCTATTGACTCAAATTATTGGTCTATTGACTAGTATTGTCTGGTTTGACTGTTAGCTGTTCTCAGGCTCCTCAGGCTAAAAAACATATTTCTAAAGTAAGGTGACCAGATTTTAACATTGGTAAAGTGGGACACCATTGATTGGGGGGGTTCTTGATTAAAAATTTGGTCTATATGGAGCAACAAAAAGTTTCATAGAACGCATAAAACGCAAAAATAGTATTGTAATATATACAATTTGCCAGGTGCCCCCAGATGTCTCTCCAAAAGTGGGACAATCTGGTCACCTTATTCTAAAGATCTCTTAATTGATAGCCTTTGAAGAAGAAGAAGAAGAAGAAGAAGAAGAAGAAGAAGAAGAAGAAGAAGAAGAAGAAGAAGAAGAAGAAGAAGAAGAAGAAGAAGAAGAAGAAGAAGAAGAAGAGTTGGTTCTTATATGCCGCTTTTCCCTACCCGAAGGAGGCTCAAAGCGGCTTACAGTCGCCTTCCCATTCCTCTTCCCACAACAGACACCCTGTGGGGTGGGTGAGGCTGAGAGAGCCCTGATATCACTGCTCGGTCAGAACAGTTTTATCAGTGCCGTGGCGAGCCCAAGGTCACCCAGCTGGTTGTATGTGGGGGAGTGCAGAATCGAACCCGGCATGCCAGATTAGAAGTCCGCACTCCTAACCACTACACCAAACTGGCAGATGCCAGGGATTGAATTGCCTATTGCTTAAGTAGGTGTGGATTGTTTTTCAACTTATAGAATCCTGAAGCGTCATCTATGGCTGGGGGAGGGAGCTGAACAATCAAACATTGAAGGATAACCAGTCCTATGCTTAAGTAAGGAATACTCTCGGTAGTATGGCTGCCAAGACCCTTCTGGCAACCAGTGGAATATGGGTAGGAACTTATCAGTAGCAGGCTATTTCACTGGTGGTGTGGCAACATGACTTCTGCCATGTACTGGAACTAATGTCATCATGCTGTCAAAGTTGTATTTGGGCCACAATTATTGGGCAACCTTTCAAGGAGGTGTGCCTTTTCCTTACTTTCAATGGTTAGGAGGCAGCTGAAAATGTTTTAATTTAGGATTGCGCTTGATTAAGCAATTCTAAATGATTATTTAAATTTTGGTTTTACATACTTCTATGTGCTATGTTTCATGTATTTTGTTCATATTGTAAGCTCCCGTGAGCTCTGTAAAGCCAGAAAGTGGCTGACCTGACCTTTTAATGCTTTAAAAATAACCACTGTGGGAGATCCTGATTTGGATCTGGGCTTGTGGGTGTTACCAGAAATGCATACACATATGTCCCAAGACACGTGTATATTTAGCAGTGGAGAATTGCTTTGCAAGAGGTTTGGCAATGTAGCATAAGGGTTGTTTGCCAATGTTTATGAGGTGATTACACCCTTTAGAACTCGAGGCAGATAGTTATAGTAAAATAATAACAATCTTTATTGGAAGGAAAATAACAAAAGGAAATAGGCAAAAATATATAGCACACTAGCATTCGAATGGATAGGAAAATAAAGGGAGAAAGTGGATAGCAATATTTACCGGTCTGGTAGAGCAGAGAGAGAATGAGCAATATGACCAGTGTATAGGGTATTCTGAATGGATCCAAATCAGAAGACACACAATATGCTTTTGGGAGAGAGTGTACATGCTGGGAACCAGGTAAGCACAGGATGGAATTTTCTATAGGTGAGAAGTTGGCCAATGGCTTGTCTGGGGTCTTGATGAGCTTAAACAAAGAGAATCATCCTGCCTCAATGGGCCCAGCTTTGGAGATGGGGAAGCAATCTCTCCTGGCAGATTGGCTCCAGGTGAGTCAAAGGTGTGAGACAACATGAGATTGCCTAGGCAAACACTTCTGCCGGTCACTTAATCAGCAATATAATGGGATGGATGGGGGAGGAGGGAAGAGAACAATAGAGAAACCTGCTATAGGAGGAGCAATACAAGCCCTTTGTAAGTCATTAACAACAACATATTTGCCATGTGACTTTTCCCCCAACTCCCAGTGATATCTCTGAAGTAAACGTAATCCAGAAAACAGGAGAACAATGAGTGTGCCTCAGTCGTCGTTATTCAGCCTGCCACCATGATGAATTCTACCACTGCATATATGGAAAACTAATTGAAATGTGGCTCATTTTAAGTCATCAGCAGTCAAAGTGTTTGATTCAACAGAGCAATACAGTATGTTTGATTCAACAGCAAACATGCATTGTGGAGAAGGGAAATCCAATTTTCCAACATCTAAAAATTGATTATCAGAGCTGTTCTGCTGTCTTAGTCCTGAACTAAATGTTCATTTCAGCATGCATTTGAACTATCAAGGGGAAGCATGAAAAAGCCTCCAGTGTTAAAAAATGATACAATTAGTTTTAAATGTTTGTTCACTCCAGCCTGCAAATAAAACTGTGGCCCTCCAGATGTCCATGGACTACAATTCCCATGAGCCCGTGTCAGTGTTTGCTGGCAGGGACTCATGGGAATTGTAGTCCATAGACATCTGGAGGGCCGCAGTTTGACTACCCCTGGCCTATATTAATAATATTTGCACCCACCAAACCTTTGGAGGCTACATGCCTGCCGTTTCACTGACTTGACACAGTATATGCAAATTGAGTTATCAGAACAATCTGTAAACATCAACTGAATATAAACCAAATGTTTATGGTTTTAGCATTTGATTAAATATATTCCAATAGACCTTTAGTGGATTAAATTCACTTGACATTTATTCAGATTGCTACTTGTGGGAAGCATAAGGTTACTTGTGCCTCTAATGAACTGATTTCCACCCTAACAAATAAATAAATAAATCAGGACATAGAGAATTTATGACTTCTGTAATGTCCCTCTAAAGTAAATTTATCATGTAGAGGACAAATATTTATCTGCCTAGCGCATTTAAATAAAGTTGACATGACCCAAATGGAATGCCTGAAATAAAGTCATAATGCCTAAACATATTAAGTGTAGAACTTGTTGCATTTTATATTAATGATACCGTCAATCATGTTTATCTTTAAAGAGTTATATTATTCTACGGTAGCATTCACATATTGGATCCATGATAGTTTGTGCTTACTGGTTTGTAGCCACATCAATCAGTGAAAAAATAAACTTGAGTCATGTGGCACCATAGAGTAACAAGTTTTTATTCTTGTGTAAACTTTTGTGGACTAGAAAACACTTTGTCAAGTGGACTGCCACCTCCTTGGAATTTTCAACCAGTGCTATTTTTTGACGGAAACTGCCAGCTTGTTTTGTTTTTGAAATGGTGCTTGTGAGTCTGCCCTGACAATATTAAAACACATTTGGGCTACACTTGGATTTGTTGGGTAAACTCTTATAAAACAGTGCAAAGAACTAGAATTGTAGAGCTTTCCCGATGGCTGGGAATTTAGGGTTTCACCCAATCTTAAACACGGTATCAGAGTTTAACATTTTCTGCATGATGTTCTTTGGACTATCTCCCTTTTGAGGAAAAAAACATCCTTTCATTTTTGTAACAGAGTATGTATTTCCAAGCTTCATTGTAGAGTAGCTTTCTGAGGGCATATGCAGATGTCTCAGAGTTGAAAGTTTCTGCTAAAGCATAAACAACTTCCTTATTAGTTTGTTTGTTTATTATATTTATACTATGGGGAAAGCCCATTTATAAAAATGGGCCAGAGCAGGGGCCTGTCGAAGTATGTGCGCCCCCCCTCCCGGTGCGCGTGCGCGGGAGGTTTCGGGAGAAGGCGGGGTCGGCAGCAGGGATTCACCGAGTTTTTATCACAGATGGCACCCACCCCTTTCTCCTCCCAACTTGCCCTTAGCGCTTTATTAATACCGCTCCACAGGAGAGGTTACAGATATCGCCTTCCCTAGGGTCTCTTTACAGGTCTCTTTGCAAGCATTCAAAAAGTGATAACAAATTCAAAGGTAACTTTAATAAAAATAAGACATCATTTATCTGACATTTCTTTTGTTTCTTATGAAAGGCTATTTCTCAAAATGACTCCAAAACAAAATATGATTTCTTTTTCTGGTATCACATTAACCTCGTGTTGACGTCACTTAAAAAGCCACATTTGTTTGTGTTCTGATCCATTGTCTTTCACAATCCAGAAGACTGCCCATTTACAGGACTGGACTATAAGAAGAATCAGCATTTGAGGTTGGCACACATTGCCTCTAGAAAACTCAATAGTGCTTAAATATATTTACCTGCCTCCCATTAAATCTTCCTTTATCTGATTTATCAAAGGGCTTGCTTCCACATATACCGGCATGGGATTGGACTGTGGTTCTGTTGATTTTAATGTTTACTGAAAATTATTCTTTTAGAAACAAATTATTTTCTATCTCCCACTTTTATAGCATAACTTGCATCTTGGCAAGAGGAGGAAAGGGAAGGATCAGACTTTTACAAAAGTGTGCTGGGCTAGGTAGTAAGGACTGTGTTTCTTTTTATAAAGAAATTCACATTGAGTGTGCAAAAAGAAAATATTAATCATGAGCTGTGCTGGGGAAAACAGCCCTGACTTACTTAGGGTTATATATTTTTTTTCATAATAGCCCTAGAAAAACACCACCAATGATGTCATAGCAGCTGCTGATTGCCTGACAGACAGCTTCCGCAGAGCAACATGAGGCCCTTTGGTGTTCATGTCAAGAAGACTGGCAGATGAATGACACCAATGAGAGCAGGACTGTATTCCCTCTGGGAACGCAACCCTAATTGATAGACAGAATGCAAAGAAAAAGACTGTTTTTGAACCTGAAAAGAATCTGCTTCCCCCCTCTCTAAAGCTCATGCCCCCACTTTCCCCTGCTCTTTTTCATCCCCCCTTTTTAAAAAGGTGTTTTGTTCTGCTGCAGTTACTGAGCTTAATGGAACTGAATGACTTTTCCCCTTTGCAATCTGTCAGTCAAAAGCCCAAACAGTGGGTCTGCTAAATGAAGTCCTTTCAGAGTTAGATGGGGGAGGAATGTGTCAGTTATCCAACAGACCCTGTTGTGTTTTAATCTGTCAGAAGAGTGATAGGAGAGAGCAGTCGGGCACAGCCAGGGCACATTCCCAGCAACAGCTAAGAGGCCTTGAAAAATCCAGGTGGCAACCCCCCCAACCCCCCCCCCAATGAAAAGCACTCTCGAGGTATGGCGCTTGGAGCCCCCAAACACTCTGCTTCACAATCAATGGTGAGATGTTTGGGCAACATTTCAGCAAAGGTTTCACGCTAAGCATCTGAAATATAAAGCCTGCCTTTAGGTGGGGGTGGAACTGTATACTTCATGGCATTCAAACAAGTACCATCTTCTTCTTTTTAAATGCTGGAGACAGTAATCTCCTAGGTGAAAGGTGAATTAGGATTCAAATAACTTCGGCAATGTTATCATTTTAAATTTTAATTTTCCTTTAGTACGTGCATTTAATCTAGGTAAAGATTACAGTGGCAGTTTCGTCTTGGCCCAAATAGTTGTTCTGGTTCACTACGGGGTAGAGTTGCCAGCCTTAGGCAATCCTCAAGAGATCTCTTTGTTTTGAGGGGGCGGAGTCTAGACTACTGGCGCCACAATGCTGAGTTTAGCTAAATCCTCCCCCACATACAAACAATTTTCATCCACTGCAGCAGGACATCTGAACGAATATTTTATTATTCACCCTGTGATACGCTAAATTTTGTGCCCATGAAAATAATAATTTCCTTCTATTCTAGATACTCTCTATCTCTTTCTATTGCATTCTTATCTTGTCCAACCTTCTTGGAGCTCAGCACAGTATCCATGATTGCTTCTGACTACAACTTACCATGGTAACTTCCTGTGACATGGATTAGCCTGAGAGATGGTGCCTAAAGTCATCTAGTGAGCATCATGGCAGAGTAGGGGATGTGAATCTGGGTCTACCAGGTCTTAATCTAACCTTATACCACACTGCTTCTCCTGGATTTCTACCAGTAAAACAAGGTAGGCAAGGGTTACCCTCTCCCATGTTAACGATGGCAGGACCCTTCCTTACAGTATGACATGCTGTCCCCAACAACCAGTGGCACCCCACAATAGTCTAGGCTTGTGTCCAAGCCAGGCACTGTTAAAGTCTGCCAAGACCCTGCTGGGCCAGACTTCATATTTTTCTCTGACACAGGTTTGACATGACAGTTGCAGCCAGAAACATGTATTCTTGTACCCGTTTTGCTTGTCTAGCTTGGTTGTTAATACTTCATGGGAACATACAGGGCTGTGTTCAAAGATGTCTGAGTTTAGGTTGCCAGGTCCTTCCAGGAAGCCAGAGGAGAAGGGGTGAGCTTTACAAGGAGTTTCTTTGCATGTTTCAGCGATGTGCCCACATGACTTCCAATGTGACCTGGGAGTGACATCGGCATGTTAGGGACACTGGGGCAATGTTCTGGGTTTTGAGCAAGAACTATATTGCAGAATTAGCCCCAACCATAGTGCAACTGCCCAATGCACCCAGCAGGAGTGCTTTCCTAGGTGTCTGGAGATGGTGGCCCCACCCCACACTTATCTGCTCCAAAACAAATCCCAGCAAAGGAGATGGTGGCCCCACCCCAATACTTATTTGCTCCAGAAGAGATCCCAACAGAAGAAAGAGAGAACCTGTCCCAGGCTATCAAAATCTATATACAATATAATCCACCTTAATAAGATATTGAATCAAACATCAAAATGTGTCTTATCTCTATTTTAATTATTAATGAAGCAACCAAAATGGACTAGATTTGTGCCGTTTTCAATGTTGAATTTTCATCAGCAGTTGTTTCCTCCTATGATTGTGAAAATTATCCTTGCAAGTTTCCAATATTCCAATATTTTTCCTATTCTAAATTGCTGACAATCACGTCTTTTTACTATATATCCAACTCAAAGTTGTAGCATGAACTCTATTCATATAACACCAGCCTTCAGCTTGCAGGTATGGGAGAACTTTGAATTGTCTGCCAATTGTCTCTCCCATGTCTTTGTGAGGTTAGTCTGAACCCTCCTCCTTGGCCTTTCCTGACTTGGTTTAATAAAGGGCTGACCCTGGCCTCCTCGAATGCTCTCTTTTTAGTGATTGAAGGGAATCTGTGCCAATGACTTGGTTTTCCTCCTGCCACATCTTCCCCTAAGGCAGTGGTTCTCAACCTGAGAGTTGGGATCCCTTTGGGGGTCGAACGACCCTTTCACAGGAGTTGTGGCAGGATGAGCAGCTTAGCCAGGGGGGTACTGCTACTGTTGATTCTCCTCCTGCAGGTGCCCAAGCTCAGCCGCCAGTTGCTCCAGCAGTGCCTCCAGCACAGTGCAGTCTCCTGGCGGGTGCTCCAGGTGGCGGCACAGCTTGGCAGGACAAGAGGCAGAACTGAACTGAGAAACCCCAGAAAAAAAACAGTTCCTATACGATCATGAACAATGGATCTTCACGCCATTGATTTTGCATAATTTTATAGTTGAGGGTCACCACAACATGAGGGACTGTATTAAAGGGTCACAGCATTAGGAAGGTTGAGAACCACTGCCCTAAGGTGTTAAGGTCTGGCTAGGCCCCAGAATGCTCTGGCTGCTGCTGACCTCCATCTTTGGCCTGCTCCCAGATGAAGGCTGCTGCCTGAACCTGTTAGGCTCTGCTACAAACAAACAAATAAATCTGAACAGGGCTTGCAAATTACAGATCTTGTCTGCTTCCTTTTTTGTAAAGCAAGTCAGAGTGTCTCCTGGTTTCCATTTAGACCATGCAGAGATGCTCTTTACAGCTAATGAAAAATATGCTGTGGATCACGTTGGCATGAAAATCTTTAGCATCCCTGCCAGGAGTCATGTCAGCAACCAGAGAGGAGAATTTGTTTTGGGGGGTTTTGTCCAAATTGTTAGTTATTGGCCTGGTGAATAACTCCTTCATCAGGGCCCACAATAAAAACACATTTAACTTTAAGCATTATGATATCAGCTTCGTGGCTCTCTATACAGATAGCAAACAGATCCTTGCTAAGCCACTGCAACCGGACTTTGGCACTGGAAACTGTGCTAGGGAATACATGCATCTGGTTCAGGCAGCTGAAATACAGATCTTTGTGAACCATGAGGACTTTGCAAGGGGCTATACGCTTTTTGCTTTTGACCTTTCCCCAGATCAAGAATGTGCAGACAACTATTCCTGGGTTAAAACTGGGAATCTGCAGGGCCAAAGTGCGCTTTGCTGGAGCACTGCCTCACTCTGTCAACATGTTTATGAATTTTTTGACACTGTCATAGAGATAAATCATAGGCAGAATGTTTTATTTGACTATATGTAACATGGACACTCTCCAGCTAACATCTGTGTTATCTACAAGCCACCTCACCAAAAAGACTTTCTTGGAAGTGTTTCCAACTGACCGGCTCCCCAGACAACGACTCTACTGAAGACCTGCTGAGATAATTGTGAATACCCATTCCTCACAACCTCCCTGGAGAATTTTGGCTCACTAGATACATGGCAAAGGATGGACATGGCGAGTTCTTTGACTCTTATGGGCACCCTCTTATTTCCAAAAACTATTGTGAGATTCTTGAGAAAAAACACCAGTGAGACTATATTTCAGTCCCAACAACTGCAAGCCTCTGATTCTGTGGTCTGTGGATGTCACTATATATTTTTTTTCTGCAGCTGTGCAGGAAGGGGCTTTCTTTTGAACAGTTTCAAGAACTCTACTCTTTTGATTTAGCACTGAATGACCTAATGGTGGAGCAATTTGTAAAAAAAAACAAGGAAGGTATGTCAAGGCATGCCCCCAACTTCTTTATGCAATTCTTGCAGTGAGTTCCACCACCACCAGCACAACGATACTGGATTTCAATAAAGCATCATTATATGGGTTTAAAGCGTGATTTTTGTCTGTCTGGTTGTTGTTTTTGTTTTAAAACCACGCCAGTTCAAATTCAAAGAAATTTTATTTTACACAATTACAAGCATATCCAGTTTGGGGGTATTGTAGTTTGATGCTTTTTAGAAGCTCTGTGAGAAAGTTGTGACATCTCTGTACCATGACTTGGGTTCTTCAGAAGTTCTAAGGTACAGCAATTAGTCAGGTTACCCACAACAGAAGATGGGAGGTTCAGTTCAGCCATGGCCTTCATAAAAACATCTCAGCCTTTTGGTATGTTATGGCTAGACAGGTCATTTCTTTGAGTAATTGCTTTCAACAAATCCATCAATGAGAATACTTTATGTTTCCCGCTCTGTATACAAAAGTTCCACTGTCATTTCCATTTTGTTTCTTTTTGTTGAACAGCATGTTTGCACGGCTGTTGTATCTAGCAGGCAGGGTTTCTATGATGTCTTGGAAGACCACATCAGAACTTGTAGCACCTTCTGCAGAGGCAGCCTCTGGTATGGGCAGAAACAGATTTAGTTTAGATTTTTCAGTTTCCCCCTGCTTCAGATGAGCTAAAAAAAAATGAAACAGTGCTTCAAAATGCTTGGCCTTCTCATATTCTGATAAGTCTTGCCTTTAGAGAGTCCCCTTCATTTCAGCATTGTTCTGGTTCTGATGTTTTCCTCCTTTAGGAGGGGTGGGTTCCTTAACTGTTCCAACCGATTGCTAGGAGCTAGATACATTTTTCCCCAGTATATTCCATTGCTGACTTGTTAGAAGACCAGTTAAGAGGGGGATGGCAAAGCTTAATAGACCCAGATTGTTTGACCAGTGCCTTTTTTCAGAGATATTCTTCTGTTAGTCAGGTTTTTAATAAAAGTTTGCCTTTTCCTCAGCACACATTCCTGATGAGGTGATACAGGGATGTTGCCTTTTAAAGTATGGAGAGTGATTTCTGAGATAGCCGCAGCCAGATCATGCGAAGCTGAACAGAGAATGGCTTTCCTTTGTTGCAGGGAAGCCTTGATGAGTATTTTGAGGAGAGCCAAATTCCTCTTTATCCGTCTGGACATGTTGCCCTTTGGAAGAGCCAAAGGTAACTGGATGTTTAGGGGGCTGGTTGCTTCTTTTTGTACCCAACGGATTTCAGGTTTGTTTTTAAGACATATGCCACAGGCCACTCTAGTTGGAAAAGTTCAGTTCGATATCCATAAGGATATCCTTAAAAGCCTCCAGAAAGACTTTCCAGGGTACATTTGGCAAGCCAATGTAGCAATCTATAGTTTGTACCTGGGGGTTTTAAACAGGACCGGATATTTGGTATTTGTTTTTTTAATGGAAAAATATATTCTAAGTAATAAATAAAATGCTCAGACTCCAATGGTGCATGTATTTGGTAAAGGCTCTCTCAGTTTCAGCATTTTCACAATCAGAGTCCATCAAATCATCTACAATTTACTTTATTAGAAGGGAGCAGCTGATCATCATTAAGTATTTCAGGCAACTCTTCAACAAACTTTACAAAGCAGTTCATCTTATAGATTCTGCCAACAGCTATAAAATAATTTTCAGGTATAAGAGAAAGTACATGATGGGGATTGTTCTAAATGTTTTTAACAAAGAAACTTTTTCTACAGTAGCTAGGTCTGGCCACCACTGCAGAAAATGGATGTTTCCAATGCATGGCCATTCTAAAAACCGTATGATAGGGTTTTGTAATTGTCCACCAGGACCCTCTTATCATAAACAACTTTAAGGGTTTTCTTAAGTGGCTCTGTCTCAATGAGAAATGGACTTTTTGTTTCTTATGATGGAGGGCTGCTGGACCGGGATCTCTTTAGAAGGGAGCTCTGAGTTGTAGTCCAGGACCAGTCCCTTCAATGTCTGAAAAAATTTATTTTCAGACTTTGAAGCATTTAGTGTGGTGCCCTTGGCTTTGATGCATCCCTTGCCCCCTGAAATAATGTTTTGGGCCCAGCCAACTTGAACTCTGTGAAATGCTCATCTGGCAGGATCTCATTTGTGAGATGGCCTAAATAATCCCCTAAAGGAGGATTCCAGTCTCAAATACCAAATATCCAGTATTGTTTAACCCTCCTCCCCAGGGAAAACTACAGATTGCCACATTGGCCAGCCAAATGTACCCTGGAAAGTCTTTCTAAAGAAGCATGAAGATAGATGATCCATGAGCCAGCTGGTGCTGGAGATCATCCATCAGGGCAACCAGTGCCGTCTCCACCCTGTGGCAAGGATGGAAGCCCAACTGGTATGGGTCAAGGGCTGAAGTTTCCTCCAAGAAATCCAGGAGCTGGTACACAGCAGCCCTCTCAACTACATTACCCAGAAATGCAAGGTGTGAGATCAGGTGGTCGCTGGCAGAGTACTGCAGGTCCAGCAATGTTTTTCAGGAGAGGGCAGCACACTGCCTCTTTCAACCCTCCTCTGATATCATAGAGAGGTTGCAAAACTAAAAAGGGAACAGAAATCCAACCTGAACAAAGTCAGAAACTCAAAAGTTGAGCTGCAAAACTATGCTGAAACAATATTAAAAAATTATTACAAATATTTATTAAAGTGCACCAATAATATATTTAAAACAAAGTAAAAATAATACATATCTAACTGTACATGAAGAACAGACCAAACATGTTTCGACCCACAGGAGTCTTCCTCAGTGGTCAATATATAATTGACAATGCTCTCTTGTCTAAATACACATCCTAAAGTTTCGCTGGGTGGTCAAGAGAAACACTTTAGAAACATTGGTTGGTGCTACACCAAAGAGATTTCTCTTGACCATGGATGTTAAAGTCTCCCAGAACCAAAAGCCTGGGGAACTGCAACATCCAGGCAGCTGCTGCCTCCAGCAGACCTGGCAGGGCATCAGATAGAGCAGTGGGTGCATGGTACACCACCCAGATGGCCAAGTTCTCGATCGATTCCCATGTGAGGCCAACACACTCCACCCCTGCAATCAGTGTTGCTGGGAAAGCCCTGAAGGAGTAGGTGTTCCAGACTAGGATCACCACCCCTCCCCCCTACCATGGAGCCAGGGCTGATGAAAAACTGGGAGGTGCCAGATCTTTCAAGGCGACTGTTTCACCTTTGTGCACCCAGCTCTTGGTGATGCACACCAGGTCTACCCCATGCCCTGCAAAATAATCCCGCAGGGTCAAGGACTTGTTCTTAATTGACCTGGTGTTGCAAATCATCAGCATTGCTTCTGCCCTAGCCCTCTCCCCTGTGAACCTAGGGATGGGACAAAGGTTTAAAGGGCAGCAAGCGCATCGACCAGACCACCTACCATGTTTCCATGGGTGGGACCTTCTCGGACCTGCATGCATCATTGTCTTCCTATTATTGAACCCCTTCCCACCACCATATCTCCCTTGGCCCAGAATTGCTGGAATATCTTCAATGGGTTGGGTCATATCCCCCTTTCCCCCTCGCCACCCAATCAATGCCCTTGCATGGCAGATCACTGCCAACAGTGCACACCCACCAAGTCTCTACTACCTAACCACCAACTAACTACAACACCTTGGCAAAGCAGCTAACCCCTATCTATCTAGCCCCAGTTCCTAACTTTAGCTGCCACAAAATTTCCCACCATAACCCTCCCATCCCATCCCATCCCAACCCTCCCTATCCACCCACCCTACACCTAACAACTAGAGAAAAACTACCTTTGCAGGGAGGAGGATCTTCCAGATCCCGCCTTTTGGGGCTCTCTGGGTTCCCTTCCTTCTCTGCATCCCCTAAAGCTAGCTAACCTGCTCTGACTGATCACATTCTCCCCAATAGATACAATAACCCTCAGTAACAGTTAGATGATGGTCCTTCAGAATCACAAAACACCACCAGAGGATGCCAACAGAACAGAGTCCCTCTCTCAATTCCACCTCTCCTAGGTGTAAACTGCACGGAGCTTTTATTCCAACCCCAGGTCGATTTAGTCCCTGCCCTCTACACAGAATGCGATTTGCGTTTGGATTTGGGGCGATTTAAAATTTCCTTCTGCAGCAAGAAGTATTGATCTGGAGTGACCCTACCGCTATTGTGCGATATCTTAGAGTGCTTTTAACCCTCAATATTTAAAGGCTGTTTTGAATCTGGGCTCTCCTCCATGGTAGAGGACTCGTGATTGGCCACAGGTGGCCATGTGATAAACTTGCCTTAAAGGAGAAGCCCCTAATTTCTCTCAACTTATTTAGGTCTTGGATTATTTTTTGTGCCTTCTTCAATTCTCCCCCCCCCCTTCAAGAAAAGAAAGGATTTTTTCCTCCCTCCTCTGACTTCTTCTATCCTCTTCCCCCCTTCAAGAAAACAAAGAAAGAGTCTCCATTTGCCTCCTCCCCCACTCCCCATGCAGTTTCAGGTTGCAGGATCAAGCCTGGGCATCGATGCAGGTAGAATAAATTTGGCTTTGTGGGAAAGAGAAAAATGATAAATTTCTAGCCTGTGCCCCACACATATGCACACATCCACATGAGGCCTGAGATCTTCCAACCAAATGCCTGGCAAAAGAGCTCTGTCAGGTCCTTTAGCTCATTCCAAGGTAGGGGCTAGGACCACAAAATTCCTGGCCCAGGTTGAGACCAGGTGAATTTCACATGAGCTGGGGATAACCAACATACTTGAATTCACAAAGCTAGGGCTTGGTTGGTTTTAAAGATGCCAGTGTGAGTGGAGATTCAAATTTGGATCTCATGTCCAAATTTACCACTTCATTCACTATAACAGCCTTTCTCAACTTTTTTACTATTGAGAAACCCCTGAAACAATCTTCAGGTTTCGAGAAACCCTGGAAGTGGTGTGATTGTGCAGAATATGGTTGGGAAGCATAGCTCTGTACATGCCCACCTAGGATTCTTTCTCTCCCCTCCTCCATGACTATCATCATCTCTTTTTTTTTGAGGGGGGGAGGGATTTCAACATGACCATATATGATCACATCACCTGATAAATGTTTAATAGGAGTTTTTTTAAATATAAAAATTAATTAACTCCCAGCCATATGGGAAACCCTTCCAGAGCTATCAAGAAACCCCAGGGTTTCATGAAACCCTGATTAAAAAAGCCTACATTACCATTATAATTGCTTTCTATTTGAAATGTTTTCCATCTGTCATACCAATCTACTAGAATGGACACAAGTTTCTGTGGCATACTATATACTTGGGGAAATTGTGGTACCAATTGGTACCAAGGCATGCAAGATGTCAACTTTGCTGTCATATAGATCCTAGCAACACCATCAGTGGACCCAGCAGCATCAACCATACCATCACAGGTTCATAATCCTGCCCATCTCTAATGCAATTTATGCCAACACATGTCAGTAATGTCCTTCTACCGTCTACACTGGACACACAGGACAGTCTCTTTGACAAAGAACTAATGGATGTAAGTCTGAAATCAGGAATCATTTTAACCTTTCAGGACATCTAATTGCTGACCAGTTTAGGCTTGTTTCCTTGTTTAAACTGGCACATGAAAGACATTGATTGTAAAGACAACCACGAGGGAGGGAGGTTGCCTCAATTTTTATGCATTTTATATGGCTTGCTTCTGTTGCATCATTTTATCGAATCCAAAACCTTCTCTCGATTATAAAGATAACTTTCATATTGGTAAAGAATTCTTTTTAAAAGCTTCATAAAAAGGATCTCCCCACTCTCCCATTCAACTCCAAAATATAAATTACTTTCCTTCAAAACTGCTATTTCCTCAGGCCCAGGTTTTCCTCCACTTTATTTTAAAAACCACACACATGAGTTCACTAAATATTTATGGATGTAATTTATGGCTTGCTTGAGTACCTCTTGCAAGGACTGAAAAGAAAGCCTGTGTGTGGCCAAAAAAACCCATCTATGACTAGCCCTAAAAAACACAGAGGTGAACAAGAACAGAAACTTCACATTAATACTGAAGCTGTCACAGTTCAGTGGGGGAAAAACATACAAAGGCTTACTGCCCAATTCAAAGTCTCACCTAACTTGTCTAATAAATGCCTAGTATAGGACATTAATCCCTACTCCAGAGCAATATCACAATTTAAGTACATAAATATGAGTTAAGCACCAAGCTGTTTAAAGAATAAAATAGTTTTATTATGAGGAGAAACAATTTTGTAAAGAAAGAGAAACCTAATTTACTGTGTTCTATTGTCTTCCTTCAGTCTGTTGGTTCTGGAGGCAAGCAGGGAGGAAATATGCTCAAAGGAAGTCTCCATATGAGCCAAGCAAGACACAAGGAGACTATTTGAAAACTATCAGGAAGTTCCTAAGACACATGCTAAATACACATTTCCTCCAATGCCCCCCATATGACATCATATTTTTTTAAAATAATTCAAACAGAGTATCTTACAAATTCTAACAGTTACACCTGGGGAACAGAAGTGTCACAAGAATTGCATAGGCCAGAGGACAAAATACATGGTGCAGAAGACTTCATCTAGAGAACATTGGACAAACAAATATACTTGCAGGGAATTTTGATATATGGATAACCAACATGATTAAAGTTATGCTGTTGCTACAACCTAAGTGATACAGGCTTATGAATCCAGAGAGACAACATGAACGAGGATGGAAGGAATTCCAAGGAGCCCCGGGGCTTTTCTGCATTCCCATTTTCCTTGCTTGTATGTTCCTGTTCCTTGAGGGGGGGGGGCTGTTATACTTGCATTTTTCTCCTTCTAGTGGTCCCCTCGTTGCATTAAAACCTGCAGTTTAAAGCAGCAGAGATATATGTTAGACATAAAATAATGTAATATTGAATAAACCACTAGGGGGAACAAAACACATGTGAAACAGAAAAGAAATCCAAGCAACAGGGACACACAAACAAGGAAAATGTGGGAAAGCTCCCAGTAGAATTTTTCACTTTTTTCCTTTGAGCCTGTCACACATGTCAGAAAAAAATTATAAGAGGCCTTCTAGAAGCACCAGTTCACAGGTCTGTACAGCTCCAAGCAGGTCAAGTTTCACAAATTGGGAAGGCAATAGGCTAAATTTCAGCTCTCAGCCACCATATCTGAGGAAAAACAGAGATAATCCGTGGAAACAAACCACCAGGCCTGCTACAGGCTAATGGGCTGCAGTACAGAAGAGAGCGGAAAATCTCGATTGTAGACTTTCTTTCTCCAAACAAGAAATATAATATTGCTTTTCAGTTTTAAAATGCAGTTTTCCAGATTTTTATGCTCAATTTACATACTTGATGAGTAAAGGCTTCTGCACAGCAGGATATCCTATTATAAATATTTGCATATTTTAATAAGAAAAATATTTTATTTTAGCCTGTCCTTCCCAGTTGGCTCAAGGCAGGTCAAAACAAAATAAAATATACAAATAATAAAATTACTTAATTTACATCAGATTCAAATTTATTGTACAGCCATAGGCCTTTACAAAGTGCAAAAGACAACCATAGGCAATAAAAGCAGATAATAGCACATACACTGGAATCTATACAACAGAATAAATGACATAATTAAAACCAGAATTTTTGGTCATCTTCAAAATCTAGGTGGTTCAGCTTTTCCCTTCCCTGGTGAATGGTTTTGAGATACCAGCTTAAATTCAGAAAGAGATCATATTCAGATATCTTTTAGAGCAGGGGTAGTCAACCTGTGGTCCTCCAGATGTTTATGGACTACAATTCCCATGAGCTCATGGGAATTGTAGTCCATGGACATCTGGAGGACCACAGGTTGGCTACCCCTGTTTTAGGGGCCCCTGTTTCTGAATTTCTTCACTGCAAATGGTTGTAATCCACAGGGATTCAGAACTGTCATCTCATCCCTAGATGAGGTTTTGGGAAAGCCCATCTGACAGCAAATTCCTCTATGTTACATGTCCACACTGCCCGCAATCAAGAGACCTTTCCTCTTTTCCCCACGGTAAGCAAATTGCTTATCATGAATGTACAAGTCTCACCTTGTTCTGCTGAAATGCAAATCACCGTCTGAATGGAGTATGTGTTTGCTAGCCTCTGACGCCCTGTTTTCTCTTTAAAAAAAAAAACAGTCTTGCTACTCTTTGAGATTTTTGCATGCTGACACAACACAGGTCACTGCTTTTTTGGAAGTGTTGTTGTTTGTTTTGACGTGCCCTTCAGTGCCATACTTGTCCAGATGACTCCTGTCTTCAGAAAGTTGATTTTCCCCTGTGTTTTGAAAATCAGAACGAGACCCCTGAAAGCATTTAAAGTTTTATTTTCAGTCCATGACCAGTAGTCCTGACGAGTGCCATTCAAGTGCTCAGGTCTTGCCAAAGTGGTCAGTGGTGGTTAGTGGTTATATGGGCTGTTTCGTTTCCATATCAATTCAACCTGGCTTTGTAGCCACTTTCCTTGTGACAGATTGGGAGAATGCTGTCTGCGAAGCAAAGAAGCTTTAATTAATCCATTTTAAAGCCATGCAACTCCTTGAAATGTGAGTGGAATAAAATCCTTTAATTAGCTCAATATTAGTGAAGCAGCACCAGCAGCTCCATCTGGATGCATATTAGGAAAGGTGGCTGAGTAGACAAAGAGAAGTATTTGACTTCTCTTCAACTTGTCATTGAAGAGAAGAAGAAATTTCCAGATAAAAGACCTTCGTTAGCACATGCCTAGCAGTTCACTCATTTAAACAGACTGTGGGAGGGAGGTTATTAGCTACTTCTTTTCCTTTTAAATAAATCTTGTACAGATTTTTAAGTAAGGTTGTCCCCTTATCTAAACCTAATCCAACAAGGTGTTTTGCTAAGGTATTTTAAAGCTCAGATGCAAATTTAGGCTAAAAGAGAATAACAAATTTACATATATTTAGATACATTAAGAATACAAATGAACACTGTTATGGCTATTTTCTTCACATGTTTATGTGGTAAACATTTATAAATGTCACGTGCTCATGAGGTAAAATGAAATGTTACATTTGAAAAACATGAGATAAATAACATTTTTATTGCATTTTTAGTACATTTGTTGATTTTTCTGTGTAGGCCATTTTGAGTCCCCCCATGTGGGGAAATACAAATACTGAAAATGGAATAAATGAATGCAGAAGTGTATATCATGTAATAAAAAAGATGTCAGTTCCATCTTGCAGGAGAATGAGGAAGCAGATCTGCTTCAGGCTATGGACTCCCGTTTTGGCCTTGCCAGTGATTTTTAAGAAACTTCATAGGAGAGGGGATGGTGGGGGATTTAAGTGTGCATGGGAACCACAGAAATCTCTTGTTAGATCCATTTACAGTTCTTGCCCTGCCAGCAGCATGTGCCAGAGTGGCGGTCAGGTGGCATTGCAGCAGAATGGAGGAAGCTCCCCCTCCCAGAGTTACCATCAGAACTTTTCAAATACATAATCGCAGCAATGCAGTATCAGAACATATGCATAAACGGGAATGTTTTAAAGACATTTTAAAAGAGTTAGCAAACACACTGCAGTGAAAACTGGTACAGACATAACAGCCCCAGTAGTTCTGGAATTCCTCTTCTGGCCCATACTAATGTGCCAGTCTAGATTTCTCCCTGATCCAGGCCAAGCACTGTAGGCTACACTAGACATGCTAGCATCTCTCTGTCCCAGCACAGCAAGAGAAGCTCTACCCCCACCCCCACAAACCTTTTCAAGTGCCAACATAGACACCAGGATGTATAACTGTTTCAACACTTGGGAAAGTGAAGGGAGGGGGGACAGGAGCACCTCATCCTGCTGTGCAGTGGGCATTATGCAGACTGTGTTCCTCTGGAATTTTTAAGTCATCTCATTAGGCTTTAAAATGGTGGTGATGTCAACAGGTTGGACCTGGGGAAGCTATCACATCTAATTTGACCTTGAGCTCTTCAGATGCACATGTGGACTAGTGTTTTCCATTGAACTGAATAAGGATGTCTTTGTGCGTTCAGCTCTGCCTGTGCACTCGAGCATAACCTGTGTACCTAGAGAAGCCACTGATTATGGCAGAAGAGTGATTCAAAAAAACCTGCAGACAAATAGCTTCAAATTTGTCTTTCCCTCCTCATCTTTAGTTTTATTCTGCTTCAGTGTTGTCCCTTTTTCTGTGGCTTCTTAATGCAAGAATGTTAAATGTAAATGTCAAAACAAGGCTTCTTGCACATCGAAATGTACCTTTCCTGGCAGAATTCCAATATAATCTGTCAAAGCACATACTGTTCTTGTCATCTAGCACCACTTCCAGGCCACCTGTTAATAGCATTATTAGTACTGGAGAAGAGCCAAGCATCCTACTTTTCTACTAATTTGTCCAATAAAATGGATTATTTGATTAAACAGTTGCTCCTTGAAGAAGGAAAAAACACAGACATTTGAGGCTTGGTCATTTACTGTTCTCTAGGAACAATCTTGTCCCCACCATCACCATCACCATTACCACCACTACCTCGAACTTTGCCTGCAGTGTGTTTATGGGCTCAGTGCTATGTTGAGAAGATGTACAAGTCCATGACAGGAGGATCAAGGTCTACAAACCTTCTCTCCACCTCCCACTCTGAAATGTAGGACAGGTCTAGCATTGCCTAGTCAGGTAACTAAACATGAGTGGATGGCCTCAGCCTCTCTGCCTTGTTGTTGGATCTCCAAAGAAAGTGTTTGGCAACCATGTGATACAGGCTGCTGGACTTAGATGCACCACTGGTCTGATCCAGCAATGTTCTTATGCTTCTAATTCTCATTGGAACATGCTTTTCTTAGCCAGAAACAAGTTGGATGAATCTGAATTGTATTCCTGGGTGACAAAATTTATTTTCCATAAAATCTTCTGCTTCATTTAAGTAATCATATTTTTAGGGTCCATGCATTTCATGGCCAGAAGCAAACAGGATAGTAATAATAATCCTGGGCAATTGCTGGAAATGGCCAATGGCCGACTAATAAACTAAATCTATTGGTTCATAATAATCCTGGGCATCAACATTTCCTTCCATTAAGTATTCTGCCTCATTTAGGTACATGTTATTTGTCCATTTATATGAATCAGATTCCTGTGGTCCCGATCCGTGCAACCTCTAGGCTTGATTTCTGTAATTCACTCTATGTGGGCCTTCCCTTAGCCTTCACTGCACTTGATCTTAGCCAAAAGGCCGAGAAGTGATATTCCTCATATTTATTTATCATACTTCTATACCGCCCTCCCCGGAGGCTCAGGGCGGTTTACATTATAACAGAGAACCATACATAAAACAGTCTGTAGAACATGTACATCAATAACAAACAATTGCAACCAAACACAACACAGTATAACAATAAACAATCATAATACAAACAGGTCCAGGGCTTGTTGATGGGATTCTGAGGGAGGTGGCTTATTGATTGAATTCTGAGGGGGGGGTATTATTTTGTTTTGTCCCAAGTTTTCTTTATACCGCTATGTGATATCTGACATTCTATCCTCCCTTCAATTCCACTGTGACGAAACTGTAATAGTTAATAAATCACTTGATAGCAAGGATCCTGCCCAAACCACCTGTATTGCAGCATTTTTAGGTAAGGTTTTTAGAATTAATTCCTTGTTTTTAACAAAACTGAGTAACTCCACTTGATTTTTTAAAAAATTTGCTTTGTATCTTCCTTCTTGTGTTGTTCATTATGCCAATAAAGGCTTCTGTATCTGTATCTTAGCCTTCACTGGAAATTGCAGTTGCTAGGGCCCTCAGAGGAACATCTTTGAGGGCCCACATCCAACTGGTGCTGAGGCAGCTGCATTGTCATTATATCTGGAACAGCTAGCTCACACCCCATTTATACCCCTGGGGCACGGGTTGGGGGGGGGGGGTTGCTGAGTTTCCTGTTATGGACAGTGGAAGGGGGCAGGGGGGTAGATTTAGATTAGAAGCACGCCTAGTCCTAGCCCTGAACTGGTGGAATTAGCTCCCAATCGAGCTGCGAGCCCTGCAGGAATTTTCTGTGTTCTGCAGGGCCTGCAAAACAGAACTCTTCCACCAGGGCTATGGTTGAGGCCAGGACAGTGAGGAAGATCATTGGGCCCCCCTTTCCCAATGCCAGTGCTATTGTTCTTAGCAGTTGGCCATACGGCATCAATGGCCCTCCTCCAAACCCCTGTTATTAGGCATAGGAGGAGGATGTGTTGTTGAGTTATCACCATACGTGTTGTGTTTTATTGTTCTTGATGTCCTGTTTTTAATGGGATTTTATTGGGGGCATTTATGAAGGAGTATTGTAACCCGCCGCAAGCCAGCTTTGGGGGTGGCGGGGAATAATAATAATAATAATAATAATAATAATAATAATAATAATAATAATAATAATAATAATAATAATAATATGCTGCCACTGACAAGGATGTTTTAAGGGATGGGGTTTTCATACTTTTATTGTGGGGATATTACTTGTAACCTGCCACAAGCCAGCCAGTCTGGGAGAGGCAGGTAATAAAACAAATAATAAATAAGCAAATAAATAAAATTTGCACTGTGATTTAGAGGTACTACAACACATAAATATGTAGCAAAAAGAGTGAGTGCAAGCCAGTCAACATTAGGCATCGTTAATTCTGATTGATTTCAATAGAAGAGTAAGCACATTCTTAACTGTTTTCTATGGAAACTAATGGGGAAAGGGCTGAATACTGCTGGACCATGCCCTGCATTTTTAAAATTTTATTTAAGCCATAAACATACTGGCCCCATTTTAGCCATCCACTGCTAATTAACAGGGTGCTTTGACTATGGATTTAATGAAGACCTATAGAATTCAGTGGTGCTTAGGAGTAAATAAATTCACTTTCTTTTGTGCCTTATGAACATTACCTTGTTGGGGCTAATTAACACCTATCCTTAATTACTACATGAACTCATTGGCATGCAACATTATTCACAGAGGCGACTTTAAGCTTTGTACTGCCCTCGCCAAGCACTCAAAATCATCACTGTTCCTCACTGCTTCATGTTTTCCACTGTCAGCCTAGCCAGAGGACTGCCATCTTGGCTGGATTCAACCTCATCCCTCCTCTCCCCTCTATTTCCCTCCTCTCCTTCCTCTGCTGGCTGATACTACCAACTCTGCAGGCCAGATGGAGGCTGGCTGTGAGGGGGGAGGGAGGTTGTTAGTTGCTGATAATGATCCTCAGGAACTCTCCCATACTGTTTCATCTTGAAAGGGCACAATGAATAGGCAAAGGTAATGGAGAAAAAAGAGCAACAGTCAGCATTTAATATAACTGTCAAACATGTTGACCAATCAGCTGTATTTGCCAATCCAAATAGGATGGTGCTGATAGGTTTCCATGCGTTTCTACCCATCATTGCACCATTGGGTAGGAGCTTTTGGGAAGCAGAAGCACTGTTCCATTTCCCTGCCCCTGTTGATCCTCTTAGTGATTCTGGCAGACTTCTCGGTTTAGTTTACCAGTCATGAACAGAGAGGCAGTTTTCCTTCAGTCAGCTCAGTGGTTTGTGAGCATTTTGGGTTATTAGGTTATTTTTCACATATTCAAGCGGTCCAGTACAGTAGCAATTGGCAGCATTTCACACATGTACATTCTCACACGGCCCTATAGGACTTGTACTTTACCCCCACAGACCTGTTCTCATTGTTGCTACTTAGCAGCCAATTGTATAAATAATGAGCAAATCAATCAATAAGCCAATGATTATAAGTATACGAGATTTTTTCCCTTAAAAGTCATATGATTTGCTGTTTGTTCCAGTTCATGCTATTGACATTATTTCAGGTATGCACATTTACACACCACCTATGGGAGGCATTTTATTTAATTACCTGACCCAACCACCATTGGACAAAATCATCTCACTTACTGCATAGTTGTAAAACCCCTAATAGGCAAGGAAATTAAACCGCTACCACCACCACAGCAACTGCACAGCTGTACAGCTGGCTCAACAGTCACTTGGGGCAGAAGGCAGACAGGCAAACAGATTGGAGGTACAGCTCACAGGTGACAAACACACTGCGTTTGACCACTGAACCTGTTTCCTACAAAATCCTTTAAGAAATATGTATTTGCTGCTCAATCTGCCTATCTTCCAAATGATTCCCTATGCCTGCTCTTCATGTAGTAATTGACTGTAAAAAGTGGATTCTTTCTCCTATCTGTCAGAAATTCAGCACTGAGGAACCTTTCAGTGATGGGTACAAATGCTAATGATTTCATCTATGTTGGTTAGTGAGGGGGAAATAAAATTGGAAATGTGTTGTGCTTTTAATCACATATAAAGCAGGCAGAATCTGGCAAGCAAGAAATACAATCTCTGGACATTTTTGTCCTGGTTGTGTGGAAAGCAAATAGATTACAGCTATAAATACCTTTCCTTGTGAAACCAGCAGAAATGAAGAAAATAAAATAAACATGACTAATAATGAGAAGATAGAGAGCGAATGCATTTATAACAGGAAATGGATCAAAAACAAATAGAAATTCAATTTTGCCAACAGCTCATGCATAAGAACTCTGTATATGCATAGACAGTAAGAAACTACATTTAGTAACAGAAGAAACTGTGACAAATATGTGATGATCTTGACTAGGCAATTTTTAAAAAGAGATGTTTTTCAAAAAGAGATGTTTTTCATTACCAGTACTCTGTCAATTAATATCAAGGTTGATGTAAGGTATTTTCTTTGTTGAGCTCAAAAAAGATCTGTTAACTGGAAATGGAACTTGATCTACTCAACATGTTCAGTAAACACTGTGACCAAGAGTCAGCCGCTGTTAAAGCCCTTTGATAGCTGAGCAACAAACAATAAACTGGCCATGCTGATTTTTTGCAAAAGGAATGCAGTGTGTGCAAGAGTGGTGTAATCTCTGGGATCTTTGGAACAAAGCCAGCAGCTGAGCCCAGATGGGAGAGAATGAAAGAGACATGCCAACTTCTGTAGGAAAAAGGGAAGTGGCTGATTCAATTCCTAAATTAACCCCTTCTGCAATGCAAACTCTTCCCAATTTAAGTAATTCTAATTGTATTAGCTAAAATATGAGAAGGATGGGAATTTACAATTCAGTGTTGAAAGACACATCCAAGTACTGAACCTATTGCAGATGGAGTTTCAGAACAGGTTCACTAATTGCCATAATCTTGGAAAGAAAATAAGAATGTTTCAGAATCCATTTAAAATAGCACCAGAAGATGCAAGTAACTTTTTTTCATATGGAATTTGTTGATTTGCAAGCCAGTGACCATCTCAGAAACATTTACAAAGAAAATAGTCTGTTAGATTTCTATTCTGGTTTACCTGATATATTTATCAACCTAAAGAAATTTGCTGCAGGCATGTTCACAGTCTTTGGCACCACAATACATCTGTGAACAAAACTTTTCCAAAATGAAAACTGTGAAATTGAAGTGTAGGTTAAGACTTATACAGATGAATATTTTAAGAGTGTCTGTCATAAACCTTGACCTCAATGCCTTGGATGACAGAAAACAGCCACAAAAATCACATGGACTTGGAAAGGATGTGTAGCTAAATAAAAGGATTCCACAATAAATTATTGTTCCAAAAATGGATTGCATTAAAGTTAACAATTCTTCATTTACCTTTGATCTAAATAAGTAGGTTAATAATTTTGTTACATTTTAGTTTAAGATGTGGCCCTCTTAAGGCACCGGGCACACTAATGCAGCCCCAATGTGCCAAAAGGTTGGGGACCCCTGTATTAGATGTATGCAAATAGGTTCAAATTTGCCTAATATGTGCTCGGCTGAGGCCATCCATACTGCAGCTTACTTATACAATATAAAATATTCAAAGGTGATTGACAAAACACCACATGAGGCTTGGAATGGCAGAAAACCTAGCCTAGGACATCTGAAAACTTTTGGAGCTAAAGTTTATGTTTATGTGCCAAAGCAAAAGCATGGAAAAATTGTATCCCAGAACTGAGCTAGGAGTCTTTGTAGTTTACAATCCATAAAACAAAGTATTGAGAGTTATGAATCCTAAGACTTTTGAAGTTGATATAAAACTTGTTATGTTTGTGGATCAAAAAACAACAGTTTTGTTCCTAGGATTTCTCCACAGGAGAGGAATGCAGGTACAGCAAGGTAAGAAACTTCACACAATGGGTCATGATGCCACCTTCCAGAGTCAATGCTCAACAACAAAGAGAAGGGCAATGCCCTCAAGAGAAGGGGCAGCCCCATCCAGTGGAGCAAATACATCACCTTACTCAGAAAGAAGGGGTAACACCATCTGCTGGTGAAATACTGAAATACATGATAATGCCCAACCATACAGGGCAACCCAAGAAGCAGATGGGACAGGACCATCTATTGTGAGGAGGTCAAAAAGACAGAATAAAGGAATATCCAAATTAAGTCATATGGTGCCATATGATCTTTGCTAAAACAGCTAATCAGTCCTTTTGAGTTCAGTTGTAGTTCATAAAAACATTGGAGAAATAAAACTGTCCATGTTAGTAACAACTTTCCCAGTTGTTGCTGGCACCATCCATCTCCACCCAAGCATGGAAACATCCCTGCAAGTGACAAGCTGTGTTGGCAACTATCTTGTCCTGAGACCAGAGAGTTAAATTCAAAATTACATTACATATTACTAACATCACATGATAGTCACATGGTCCCAAATAAAATGAATTTAAAAGAAGAGAGGATTGTAAGGGATATGAATATAAGAGTTGAACGAGGTTAGCATGCATAATGTGATAAGAAATCTATGTCCTTGTTGAGTCCAGGGTATGCCATTGTTTTGAGTGTTGTAATAACTTCCATTTCTGCAATCTCTCTTTCTATTCTGTTCTTGAAGTTCCTTTGCAATAAAACAACTACTCAGAGATCCTTTATTGAATGTCCAAAAAAAGGTTTGTTCCCCAGTACTTGGGAAAGAGAACCATCATTATCCAGGAGAGGCTGTAAGTCAGCGAGATGCACTGAACTGTTTTGAGTTGAAAGCTATATGTAACAACAAATGGTGTTCTGTTATTGTCTCTTTTGGGTCTGTCTTCCAATGAAGGTTCTCTATTCCCACCTTTTGTTCAGAGAGAAGAAGAAGAGGCAGAAGAGAGACCCATATTGAAGTTCAGCCATGTAACAGCTAGGTCTTAAGAGCTTCACAATGAGCTATAGAAAGCCATGCATTTTCTTCTTTTATTTATAAATTCTCCTACGCTGGAAGTCTAGTAAAATATGCTTTCTATACTATACCCTTCTCTGGTCTTGTCATTTATATATTAACTCTGCTACTATTTTTACACAAATATCCAACATAGGGAAATTAAGGTAATGTCCATTGTCTGTACTCCTAAATCCCCTACATTAATCTGAAATGCCAAATAAATATTAAATACATAAAAACTGTAAACATACAGGATCTCTCATTTATTTATTTACTTCATTTACCGGCCATCTTTCTTGCTGAGAACCAAAGCACATTGCAAAATATTTTTTCAAATTCAGTCAGGCAACATAAGACATACAATGAACAATGCAATAATGCAATAGGATGAGAATCGGAACATTAGACAATTCAAATACAAACTAAGGTATGAAATACCACCGTGCAGAAGTAGATATAAAGAAAAAGAGAAGACATGCAGCAAAGGCAAGGGGATACATACATGAAACATTGCAGTAGACTACAATCCTATTCCCTTTTAAAAGCATCCCCTTGAGCACATCCATTATGCTTTGGTTCTCATCTATTCATAAAAATGATTTGCCCTTTCTGCAAAATGCTAGAAGCATTTGGGGCCCTTCCTGATCTCCTCAAACAGTTCCACAGAACCATTTGCAGGTTGCACCTTCAGAAAGTTTTGTTCAAATGAGGTAGAGAAAGCATACACACATCACACAGTAGAGAAAGCATACACACATCACACATTACATCAAAAGAATCTAGGTATATGAGTTCCTCAGATCCTTTGTGCCAAAATCCATGTTAGAGCCGGTGGACATAATCCTGCTGTTTTTCTAAGCATTTATTATATGTAGGTATATTCAATGAACAGCGCTCATGATGCCCTATTAACGGAAGCAAAAGCCTTACATAAGTAGATAAATGCAGCATAGTTTCCCCCCAGTGTGATGAACAGCTTTTTCAGCAAGAAAAAATAACATCATGCAGTGATCCAATGTTCACCATAAACCCAATCTGAAAGGGCGGGCTAAAATATGGTGGTGGTGGTGGTGGTGAGGAGGAGGAGGAGGAGGAGGAGGAGGAGGAGCAGAAGTGGGTTCTCACAGTCAAAATACACACTAGGGAGTAGCTCTGAGCTTTGCTTCCCACCGAGAAGTAAAAGGTGTCATAAGTACCTTCTCTCTTTAGCAGCACAATAATCATGTGAAGAACCTGAGTGTAAGAGATGGTGACTGATTTGAAGTAATGTTTCTAGAGGGACAGGCAGACAGATAGCTATCATAGATAGCTGTGAAGAACCTTTGGGCATACCCATGAAGTGGGGTTCGCTCCACAGAAGCTTATGCAAAAAGTAAATGCCAGTGAGGTGCCACAAGATTCCTGTTTATTTTCACAGATCACATTTCTACCTCACTCAATAAAAGGGTACTCAATAAAAGGGTACAATAAAACAGCACATACCAGTTATACCTTGCCTGACTTCCCAGACCCTGGCAAGCTGGTCTCTTGGAATTTTTCTTTCTCATTAATTTTGGAAGCTGCATTTGGAAAGAATTTCCCATATGTACCAGTCTTCACAAATAATGATGTGCCACAATATGCACTTTTTCTGCAGCTTCCTATACAAAAATATAGGAAATATCATAATGCAGTAGGACCAATTTACTTAGAGTCATGGGCATGCCATAATACCTAGTCACAAGAAAATCAGTTGTGAAGAGTAAATGCTAGACTGCCACATTTGACCTTCCTATAAGTTCATCCCAATGACTCACAGCTGAGCTAAATTCAAATGTGAACAAGTAGATGTCTTCTCTCATATGAGACAAAAAATGACTTCTGAGGGCTCTTAGGGAGGTACATTTGGAGGGCTCTGCAGCCCTGCAGCATAAGTCTGCCAGGTAGTAAAACACTGAGAATGTTCAGCAGACAGGCATGTAGTTGTGCTCTCTGTCCATATTAGAGGCCTTCATTTTATACAAAATGGCTCTAGTAAGAAATACAAGGTATATTCCTCCAGCGACCTCCGTATGAACCTAGTCCTAGAAGTCTATTTTGAGTTAAGGTAATGCTGAGCAATAAAGCTTGCTCAGAACAGGAGAGTGCCAAAGTTTAAGTATTATATTTTATGATCTGGATTATTATCCGTTGGAAGGCACTGGTCATTTCATCTTAGAATCCAGTTTTAACTTGAACCACAATCCAAAATATACCAACAGAGGAAAATATGCTGCTTCAGCGACTGCCCTGCAAGTCATTCTGGCTTTTTTTCTGAATAAAAACAATATGTCAGATGATAGCCTTCTAAAAACAGCTGCATTTCACTGTAATTGGTCCTAACAACATTTGCCCATTTGCCCATTTACCCAGTTAAACTACATAATCATACAGAAAGTATTGTGATAGAAGTTAATTATGGCAAGGAAAACAGCCGTCATTATGACAGACAGGTAATTAGTGAGGGGAGCATAATGGACCAGTACATAATGGACCAGTACATTCACTGAGAATTGATCCATGGTGGATCTTCTGGGGTTGAAGGCAGGTTTTACCTCTTCCACAAGGATGGTTCTAAGTGCAATGCTGAACTTTACCCCACAGGAAATGTCAGAAAGTAATAGTCTATCTGGATATAGTATGAACAACTAGATTATGGTGTAAACCAAGAGTGTCAACCATATGGCCTGTGGGTCAGAACTGGCCCATCTAGGCCTCTAACTCAGCCTGGGACCAACTGGAGAAAGGGAGGAAACAGTCGGCTGTCCTGAGGGGGTGAGGAACAGGCAGAGCCATGATTGTTGAGGTAGAACACATCTTTTGCTGCACTTGGTGAAACAGAAGTAGTCTGTAAGTCCTGCCCACCAAGCGCACCAGGAGATGTTGAGTGGCAGCAACCATAGAGGTGGCCAGTGGTGGCGGTGGTGGTCGAAGAGGCTGGCCCAGCTGTACGGGTGGCACCCACTCATAATGCCCAGCCACTTTGCATTTTCCCACTGGGGTCTATACTCATAACATTGACAATGGGAGCAGACTGGGGACAGTGGGAGCAGACTGTCTTCCAGGCAGCAGGGGGGTGTCTGGCCAGGGTGCCCCACTGGCTCTCCAGTCAGCCACTTCACATTTTCCTCTGCACTTACCCTTAGCCCATGGAGCCTCACTGTGAAGATGCACCAACTTGGAGCTTACCAATTGCTCTCTTATTTAAAGTTTACTAGTAGTAAAGCCTGTTATGTTCTGTAATGCAATGGGCACTAGCTCATGGTTTGGTGTGTGTTTAGTGCCACACTTGGAAGCTGGCAATCCTAAAATCCTGGACAGCCTTGGCATGTTGGTGGTATATATAGCCCCCTCTACATGATGTCACCAACATCCCGAGGCTGTCCAGTCGCTGGGTTGCAATTTGGCCATTTTTAATTGCCTTTTGGAGAATCCAGAAAGCTGGATTTGCCTCCCTAAATCACGTGAACCACCAGTGATCCACAGTGAACAAGCAGAGATAAGACCGTATGGAGGGGGAAATGTACAATAGTCTTAGCAGCTTTGTCCCACCCTCACTCCCACCATCCCCTCTCCGTTTCCTGCTTCAATTTTTTTTTAATGGTGCAGTCCGTGTTGCAGCGGGACTGCAAACCTACATTATACAAGGTGACATAAAATCTTTAAAGTGTCCACAGCTTTGGTGTTTTGACTGGAAGGTCGCTTTGGACCACTCCAAAGTGATCTATCACCGAATCGGGAACGATTTGGCTTGAATCGCACAACCCTTTGGGGAGGAATTGGCTGCCATGTACTCTCCCCCTAAGAAGAGTCTCCAGTCTGATTTTCCCTTCACATATCTGAAGACATTGCTCTTGAAGGCTCATCTGTAACCACTATGCCACAAATCGCAAAGGTCAGTCCTCTCCCACACTCAATGAACATTCCAAACCACAGCTTTTTGATACCCATCTCTCCATTTCCACACCCTCATTTGTCACCACACCACCACAACCCCCCCACACACAACTTACACATTCAACCCCAGATTCAACAGACTGGACAACCCCTCCCCTAACTCTTCCCACTGCCAAGCTCTAGCGCCTGTTGTATTCCTCAATACAATGGGCTTTGCCCCTAGTAGGCTAGAAAAAATAATGGATCCAGTGGTATCTGAGGCTGGGGATGTGTGTGGTCCACATGGTCCAATTCTATGGGCCCCCAAAGAAGATGTCCCCATCCCCAGCCAGCTTGGTGTAGTGGTTAGGAGCGTGGACTTCTAATCTGGTGAGCCGGGTTTGATTCTGCGCTCCCCCACATGCAACCAGCTGGGTGACCTTGGGCTCACCATAGCACTGATAAAGCTGTTCTCACCGAGCAGTAATGTCAGGGCTTTCTCAGCCTCACCTATCTCAAAGGGTGTCTGTTGTGGGGAGAGGAAAGGGAAGGCGACTGTAAGCCGTTTTGAGACTCCTTTGGGCAGAGAAAAGTGACATATAAGAACCAACTCTTCTTCTTCTTCATTATTATTTCCAATGGAGGGGAGAAGGCATTAACACTTTAAAGGGAATATGGACCTTTAAAACTTAAATGCATTTTTAAGCCATGGTAGTAGCACAAGTGAACTCCAAATGCATTTAAAGAGTTCACAGTCCCTTTAAATGCCTTCTCCACTCTGAGAGTTCACTCCGAGGCATTTTTTAAAGTTTGAGAGCTCTTTAAATGCACTTCAACTGCAGCTATCCAGAAAACCTGGCTTCTTGACGGTACTTAGAGTTGGTCAACTATGCTCTTCCCATAGCACTTTTTTTAATCTGTTACAGTTACATATTTCCACTTGATATACACCGTCATCATGTTCCCTGAAAAGGGCAATGCATGAATTTTCAGCTTTAGTACAGATGCCCCAGTACCCTGAAAAATCAGATGTTATGTAAGGTAAAGGTATCCCCTGTGCAAGCACCGAGTCATGTCTGACCCTTGGGGTGACGCCCTCTAGAGTCACCCCTCTAGCGCCCTCATGGCAGACTCAATACGGGGTGGTTTGCCAGTGCCTTCCCCAGTCATTACCGTTTACCCCCCAGCAAGCTGGGTACTCATTTTACCGACCTCGGAAGGATGGAAGGCTGAGTCAACCTTGAGCCGGCTGCTGGGATTGAACTCCCAACCTCATGGGCAGACAGATTCAGACAGCATGTTGCTGCCTTACCACTCTGCACCACCAGAGGCTCACAGATGTTATGTAGAGGAGGATATATTTGCATGCAAAATAGGTCAGTTGACCTTTCAGGCACCATGGCAAGTGCACATATTGTGGGATCTCTCCCACACTGCTGATACACATAGTTGACATTCAAAGGATGTGCAAGTGAGTTATATGGCAATTTTATTTAACTAAAGTGAAAACAATAATCAATTTCAATCATAGCAGTTCTATTACATTTTCATAGCATGGCTGGGGGAAAAGATGACTGCAGTTTAGTCCTGAATAGGAGAGACCCATGTATGAAACTAGGGTTTCAATCAAGAAATTCAGCATCATCTCTGGGTACAAGGGACTCATTTTCTGACCTTCAATAGGCCATTCAAAAGGTAGGTAAATATTCCTAGCCCTTTTTGTCCACCATTGTATGGCTCTAGAAGTGTGACACCAGAGCTGGTCTCATTACTCTTGAATGAATGAAAAACAAAGTTTAAGACTTTTAGGAAAGTTTATACATAGTGACCTAGAAGTCTATTTACATTTCGTAAGAATACCTAGCCTCACAATTCTATGGTAAATATGTTAAGTAGACTGGTTCAAAAAATATATTACCTAAAATATGTACAGCTGAATATTTTCCTAGTAAAAATATATATTAAGGATGTCAGCTTTATAAAAGCTTTACAAATCCTTCATTTTTTTTAGCTCACACCCTCTGTAAATCTCTTTTTGGACAATCCCAAGCCTCAGTTACATTCCTCAAGGATTTACAATGCACAAGAGAAGCAGAAAAAACAGCTCCAAATGAATGTGTGTATTCAGAAGTGTCTTGAAGCTGTTCCAGGCTTTTCAGGTACTTCTGTCCAATTAATCTTCCTGAAGACTTTGGCAGTATTTGTAAAAGCACTTAGATATTGCTCCACTTCGCCACTTTTCAGCACATTCATGGATGGGAGTAACTGCCATGGAGCTAAGGGTGAAAAGGATATTGAATCGGAGTTTGGGAACAAACCCACAAATTTAGGACAAAATGAAATTCCTTTAAGGAAGATTTGCCATTTGTGCAACAATCTTCATTTAAATCTGAATTGTGTAGCAATCACGACCCAGATTCCAGATTTGCTACACCAAACTTTTCTCTCCAACAACCCCTATGCACTCTATCCAGGGGTAGTCAAACTGCGGCCCTCCAGATGTCCATGAACTACAATTCCCAGGAGCCCCTGCCAGAAAATGCTGGCAGGGGCTTCTGGGAATTGTAGTTCATGGACATCTGGAGGGCCGCAGTTTGACTACCCCATACTGACCAATTCTGGTATTCATTTCTGTGGGTTTCACCTCAGATTTGGAGGGCATTCCCAGACATTTGTAAAAAATTATGACCTTCTTAGTGCAACATTCATATAACACCTGGTTCAGTGTCAACAGCATAAAATCCCATCTTCTCATCTCATAAAGAATAAAAGGGTAACTTTTCGTCAGGTAAAAATATTTTAAGTTGCAAAGAGGGCTCCACACATGTTCATTGGAATGAAAAAAGTAACCCATAGGATTGAAGAAAGGAACTATATAGTACTCCAAATGTAAGATGATCCTTCAAAGTATTATACATACAAAAATATATTATTGGAGATAACTAACTTGTATGTGAATGTAATTTATTATTGGACATAAGTGTAATTTGTATGCAGAAATAAGAACTCTTCATTTTTTGATAGCATACCATGGGGCAAAAACTAATTTTGAACATGAATAAATACTGTAGCTAGGTAATGATCCCCAGTGGGGTGTATTGCTACCTGGGAGTGCCATGCACCCAGATCAAGTATGGAAGTAAAGAGACAAATATTTGTTCAAAATATTTCCCACAGTTCTTAATTCCACTGGGTCGATTTCCACCTGGAGAGGTCTGGATATGCTGTTGTGCTATGGCCCTGGTTGCTTCTTGGTTGCAAGAAAAAGAACGCTGCCTATTTATGGAAGAAAGATGTTCTGTCTTGCTTGCTTCCTTGCTTGGAAGACTGGAAGACAATCTGAAATATTTAAAAATCGCTACATAGATTGCAGATGGTTGGGTCACATCAGTACCTATCCAAGCAATTACATTTTGATGAGTAATTGGTATTCTTCACCACACGTGATCCTTATATCTTTCATCAAGGTAACGTAATTCAAAGAAAAATTACATTTTCCAGTTTTCAAGGCAGAAAATTATGTTGTAAATTCAGGCATCAGGCAGGTCTGCTTTCCCCAACCCCCCATTGTAGTTATCTGCAACTGCACTTCCCTAAGTAGGTAATAACAATTAATTTGTTTCTTTCTCTCTTGTAAACTTTGGCGATGTACTTCGTTCATTAGTCAGAAAGAAAATATGACATTAAAAAAATATTGCTCTGCTAGCTGTCTGACTCCAAAGTAGAGTGTGAACCTTTCAGAATTAAGTACCCATGATATAAAGCTGGCAAATATAATTATAAAACTGCTTACCCTGGGGAAATGCAATTTTATCACCCAAGTTTTTCTGGGGTGGATCTAAATGCAGAATGAGCAAAACAGAATAGTTTATAGTTGTTTCCATGGGGAATTTTACATGATATGGAACATAGTAAACCTATGGTATTCTCAGGTATATCCCCCTTAAACTAGAGAGACACAAAACCTGCTTTGCTTTGCTCTGCTCAAAGCAATGAGGCTGCAAGGTGGCTTTGAGTGGAGCATTTGTCTGGATACTCTAATCCAGGGTTTCCTCAGAAACCTCAGGTCTTGACACTCCTGGGTTTCCAGAATGAGTGGGAATTAATTACTTTTTACCATATTTTTAAATTTGTTAAGCATTTATCCGCCTCCCTCTCCCAAAATGGCCAGTGATGGACCTGGAGGGGGAGGGAAGGGGAGGGTATCCAGGTGGGCATGTACATAGCTATGCTTCCCGTCAATATTCTGCATGGTTGTACCACTCAAAGCCTGAAGACTGTTTCAGGGGTTTCTGAGAAAGGCTGCTGTAATCATAGCCACCACCCCACTTTCAAAATGGTGTAATCTACTCACTGTTGGATGCCATTAACCCTGCCTTTTTAGCCCTTTAAAAACCTTTTAAATTATTTCCTTGCAAGATATTCTGCAGCATTACAGCAAAACTTGACAGAAAAAGGGAGTCAGAGAAAGCAGGGGTCCTGGAGGTCCTGGTGAAATTCCCATTGCGGATATGACAGGGGAAAGGTGGAGAAACAGGACTGGAGGCAGCAGTGGGAAAGGGGGAAACAGTTGTTTTCATGCTTGAGGCACATTTTGTGCCCCCATCTAGAAGATATTTTGAAATAATTGGGGCTTGTATCCTTGTGCTATTGACGTCAAAATTCCTCTCCCAGGCCATTCCTGTATCATTTAGCTACCTGATGCAGGTTTTCTTTCATTTATTTACATGCTGAGAACTGCCTTACATTTTTTTTAAAAAAAAGAGGTTCAGAGATGACATCTGCAAGCTTTTTTAGTACCCTTGGATGCAATTCATCTGGCCCAGAAGACTTTGTTTCATTTAAAGAAACTAGGTGTTTATGGACTGCCCCACCCTGGTCCTAGGCCATCATTTCCCATCCCCCCTGTTCTGATAAGTTTTGCCACATTGAGCACTATTTCCCTCACAAGAGAAGACAGGAAAAATAGGAGTTAAGCAGTTCAGCACTATCTTCATCATCTGTTATAATTTCACTTTCTTGTCCTCGCACTGGTCCTACAGCATCCCTACTCTTTTTTTTCTTGAAATATAACTATGTTTAGCACTTCTTGCTAGCCTATGCTCATATTGAGCTTTAGCTTTTCTAACATTCTCCCTACAATCTTTAGTTATTTGTTTATACTCATCCTTCATAATAAGGCCTTCCTTCTATTTCCTAAATGACTCATACATACATATATACATATCTTTATTACGGTCATAGACCAGCAAAACCTAAATGACTCTTTATTCTTCCCCAAATTTGACAGCTGCTTTTGGAGTCAACTTGGCTTCCTTAGGCTCCTTCCATCTTTTCTAATCAAGGGAATTGTTTGTGATTGAGCCTTCAGTATTTCACTTTTAAGAAACTCCCAGCCTTCTTGGACTCTTTCTGACCACGGGACTCTACCCAACATACCTTTAAGTCTCTTAAAATCTGCTTTCCTGAAGTCCAATCTATACGCCCAACTACGTAAAGCTTTTCTCTTTCCCACAATTGAAAATTCCAAAATCACATGGTTGCTACTACCAAGTGTGCCCACTTAAGGATGATATTTCAGGCAGCAAATGATCATTTCTGGGAGGTGGTAGAGTGTTGAATCAACTGTTTCTAATAGCTGCACTAAATCTGCAGCAGCGCTGTTGGCTTCATTTATTCTGGATTAAGGTGATTCAACCCCAATGAAGCCAGCAAAATGATATCTACGCAATTATAATTATGGGCCTCAGAGCAGCCAATTGCACTGAGGTTACTGAAATAAGAACTTAATCTAATAAAACCCAAGGTATTTGCTAATGCTTGCCTATAAAATGCGGCTTTTACTAGATTGTCAATATTTATTATGTGGTAACACTTTCCCATCTTTACTGTGTGCTTTTGGCACTGCTGGGCCAGAATACATATAACAGCTAATTTCTGGGTTGCTGCATGATTCTATTAATGCTGTGTTTGCCACCAAGAAGCTGCAGGTACAGAGAATTCACTTGGTTAAGTGAGAATACAAGCACACTGCACATTATGGCAACGTGGGGTGGCCAGTGAAAATGGTGATCACATTCTCCTCTACCTCTCACTTATTTCAGATTATATTATTTAAAACTATGGTTTAAGCTGCAATTAGGGTGCTTGTCCAAGTGCCTGTCACTGTGGTTCGTTCAGGTCTGGCCAGGCTAGGGTTGCCAGCTCCTCCCTGGCAACTGGTAGGGGATGGGGGAGACTTACCAGAAGTGGGAGGGAGGCCCAGGTGACATCTCTGGTGATGCATCTACATCACTTCTGGTGTGTACAGGAAGTGACACCATTACATTGTACCATCAGCGCAAAAATGTCTCCTACCATTGAAACGTTTGCCCAGATACCAGAGCATCACCTGAAAGTGCAAGCTGTAAGTGTTGATGACATCAATTCCATCTCACACTAGTGACCATTACTGGTATCCAAGCCTCCCTCCCTCTACTGATAAGTTCCTCACCTGGCCAGTTGATCAGTGGCATGGACAGGGGCTGGCTGCAGGGGACCCAAAACTCTACTGGGGGTCTGGCAGAATCATAGGCCAGACCAGAATCTGAAACCTTGGTCTGAAGTTGGTTTATTGATTCCAGTAAAACTTAATTATTTGGTCACACCTTGAGAAGACAAGTATGACTTGAAAAGGCAATAATGCTAAGAAAAATTGAAGGCAACAGAAAAGAGGAAGACCCAACATGACATTGATTGACTTAATAAAGGCAGCTGCATCCTGCAGTCTGCAAGACCTGAGCAAGGCTGTTAGTGACTGGATGATTTAAAAGACATGAATTCATAGGGTTGCCGTAAGTCTTTTTGGAGAACAATTTGGAGAGGTGGGAAAGGTGTTATCAGAGGAGAATCCAATACCAGAGGACGGAGGATGGAAGAAAATTACCCAGAGGTGTCAAAATATAATGAGATGTTCTGCCCCTCTGATGCTCAGAAATCATTTCCAAGATATGTCTTTAGATAGTGACTCTGGACCACAGGAACAAGGGCTATTACCCCAGCTCCCCTGAAGCACAGACAATGTTTCACAGGCCCCTGTGGATGAGGGGACTATCTCTTCTGCCTCCCAACGTATTAGGACTAGGAGATGTATGCTGGTAACTGGGGATTCCCTATTGAGGGGAGCAGAACCAAAGTTTGTTGACTGGACTTGTTGTCTCAAGAGGTATGCTGTGTGCCTTTCATGGAAGGATGTCACGGAAAGGGTGGAAAAACTTGTAAAGCCCAAGGACAGATATCCCTTCCTGCTCATTCATGTGGGAACAAATGATACTGCCCAGTACTGTATGGAGCATATGAAAAGAGACTATGTGGCCTTGGGAGGGGTGAGTGAAGGACTCAGGGAATTGCTGATCACCACTGTGGAATGTTAGGTGAATTTTCTCCAGGCCAGGCTGGATTCTGGAGATTTTTGGTCACTTGGGCATGATCACTGATGGTGGGCAGGTAGTTGTGAGTTCCTGCATTGTGCAGGGGGTTGGACTAGATGACCTTTCCAATTACATGACTCTATGATTCTATGTCAGAAGTGACTTGATGGCACATAACACAGGACAATCTTAGCTATTGTTTTTCATGAATTGTAAGAACATAGGCATCCTAACTTAATCCTAGCCTGTACCCTGGTGATAACCTCATGATCTTCACAGCTACTGAGATGGCTAGCCAGAATAGAGGTCAGGAAGTCAGCCATCTGTCAGGATTTAAGGGCTCATCTGTGAGCTGAATTTGAATATCACACACTAACAATTATTAAAATAAATAAATTATTAAAATAAATAATCAGTAGGAAGTACTTTGCATCATTACACTATACCGATATACCTCCAACTGAGTATTATTTTTATACCAGCAAAAGCAGAAGCATTTCTAGTACCAACAAAATTGGAAGTTACTCCAGAAAATCATAACCCAAATCACCTAACATTCCAGTTCACATTAGTATCTCAGTGACTATATGGTAGTACAATCTTTGTTGAACACATTAAAATTGTATTTTGAAATGTGATAAACTGCTTGAAGGACTTTTTGGTTACAAAGCAGGATATTAATGTAATAAACAAACAAAATAGCGCTCCTATGCAAAATAGATTTCCTATTAATTTCATTAGATGAGAGAGCTCCATATACACATCTTCTTTCCATGTATGTAGCTCCAAATGAAATGAAACAAGTGGAGAAACCCCTGCATGTCTAGTATTCCTATGAGCTTTCTAAATCCCATTCCAGCCACAAAACCTCTGCACTGGAAATCCAAAAGACATTACAGTGGGACAGTGTTCATTAGGTTTAATCAAGCATCTTCTGTTCCCTCCCCTTTCCCCTGAATTTCTTGTTTTTGTTACATTTTGAGCCAAGGGCAGGTCCAGTTATTTTTAATTTATTGTAGAATGTTTAGTAATCAAAGCTCTCAGTAAAAATAAGTATTATTATTTTAAACTCTGAATGGAAGTCAGCAGACATATCTACTGTTATTAATTTACATGAACTCGGGGCAAATAAATGTTCCTCATTAAAATTAAGTTTAAACAGCAGATTATTTTGCCAAGAAAAGGAGCAACATTCCAGAACACTGGCCATCTTAGTTGTTGCAAAAACAACAAAGGAACGTGTAGAAATGTAAAGATCAACAGCTGGTCTTATACATGTTTATCCAGAAGGATATCCCACTCAGCTCAATGGGATTTTATTAGTAAATTAAAGGCACATAGGACTTCTAGAAAGGAGCTCTGCTGCCAACCCGTAATAGGAACTCCCCCCCCCCCCCACCAAGAGGTCCGTTCAGCATCTTCCCCCAATACATTTGTTCAACGAGACCTTTGAGGGCATCTGACATGCCTGGAGTTTTATAGGGTTGTATTTTTATTTATCAGACCTTCAGCAATCTGAGATTCCAGGTGCCCAGTATTTTTATACTAAATTGCAGTTACGTGTAAGCTACATTAAGATCATATGGGGAGGGGAAAGAGAAAATAATTATCCTTCTTCCTCTTCATAATTGTATCTAGAAAGTTGCTCTCCTCACACTGATAAGGGGAGGAAAAAAAGACACCAAATGACACCCATTTTTGCCTTTCCTGGGGCTAATGGGGGGGTCAGTTTTAGTAAGTAAAATCATAGGGCAGGTGGCTCTGGTTGGAAGCAAGGTCACATGTGGGTGTTTAGCTTTAAAAATGCTGGAAAGACCCAATCACAGATCTCTCCTGTACTTCAACTCTCAGCACAGAAATTGATATTTGGAAGGAAGGTGTATGGCTTCCAATCCTGTGTTTCTCTTGTAATGAGGGAAGAGGGGACACTTACAGAGGACAATCAGGGGTTGGGGTGTTTTGCTCGGGTTGGCTGCCTATTTTCCCCTCATAGTGCCCCCCCCACAAACATCATTTCACCTCAGCTGGACTCCAAGTTTGGGTGCGGGAGGTTGAAATTACAGGATGTATCAGTAAATGTGGTTAATTCCTGCATGTTTGTGTGGCTGACAGTCAGATCAGGCATCTATGAAATGACTTTTGTCACACATGTTATGTCTTTTGGCCCTGAACAAACATGAGTGGGACTCTGCATTTGTGGATGCAGCTGCTAGGTCCAACCTCAGCAAGCAGTCCTGGGCACTGCTGGATAGAAGTTCCACTGACCTCAGTAAAAGTGACTTTGGCATTGGATGAGGCTGGTTAATGTTGGAATATGAAAGATCTGTAGTGTGCAGGATTGAACAGAATATGAAGAATGCCCTGAAGGGGGCATCAGAGGAGATGTGTATTTGGTACTGTAGGAACTTCCTGATCTTTTTCAAATACGCTCCTCTTATTGGCTCCTTTGGAGACTTCCTGCTCCTTTGGTCATACTTCTTCCCTGCTTGCCTCCACAACAAACAGAATGAAAGAACTGAACAGTTAGACAGTTAGACATCTCTCTCCTCTTTCTATACGAAGTTTATCTTCATAACAAAACTATATTGTTATTTTAAGCAGCTTGGTGCTTCTCACTGTTGAATATTTAAACTGACAACAGATAATACATGGCAGGCAAAAGTCTGCCTCATCAAAAGCACCTCAAATACTGATGGAGATGAGTTTTAAGGAAGATGAAAGAAGAGGCTGCCCTTTGAAAATGTTGTGTAATTTTCAAAAATGGGAATTTATTATCACAGATCAGCACTATGTGGAGCTGAGCAACCCTTGGAACTGAGTTAGAGAAAATATAACGTTAATTTGATTTTGTCTTCTGGATGTCTTCCAGTTCCCTAACAGCTGGGACCGCACAGAAGCAAAGGGTGAATTATGCCACTTGTCACAAGGAAAAGAAAACACTGACATTGTTTTCCTCCAATAGCATCCCTTCTTTTCTGCATCCAACACAAACTCTCTGTCATCACCTTCAGAGCATTCTTGTGAATTTTCCAGACTTCTATTTTTTTTCTTCAGTCTTGTGATTTTGCAGCCCTCTGTTCAAAAAGGTCTCTTGCGTGCTTTGTAGATGTTTTTTTTTCCATTCTGCTTCCTACACCCACAAGTCCCCCACGAACCTCCTATGGTGCAATTATCTTTCACCATTGTTTCAAATAATAAGCATTCTGAGTTGATACTCCTTGGCATGGTTTAAGGTTTTAGGGAGCTGGGGCTGAGACACCCATCCAGTTATTCCTGAACTCATCCAGCTGGGGGGCTCAAGTTCATGGTGGTCAGCCAAAAGGTTCATCATGGAGCACCAGATGGACAGTCTGCAGTCTATGACCAGGAGCCAGGTGACTGGATGGGGCCAGTAACCCAAAGTCACCCTGATGTGAAGACGTACTTTGGGTGGGAGGTCATGGAAATGAAGCGGGAGCTTAAGGTTTAGCTCAATGAGGTGTTGGGGGCACTGGCTATGCACTTCATGGGAGAGAAGAAGTAGGTGGAGGCCTATGGATGCTGTGTCCTCACAATGTATGTGGAGAAAAGGGACGAGAAAGAGCCAGGTACCTCATCCTTGGGAATGCCAGCAACATCGACTACAGATGGGGCCCAGATGCAGGAGTATGTAATGGTCGCAGCTCCCCAGCAGCCAAATCCAGAGTGTTTCCAAGAGCTGGGGAAGCTCCACACCTTTTTCTATGTAAACATTCTAAAATGTTTTATGTAAACCGCCCAGAGCCGTAGGGAAGGGCGGTATAAAAATCTAAATAAATAAATAAATAAATAAATAATAGATGGTTCCACAGAGAAGCTGTCCTTGTTCCTGGTACAGGTGCAAGCCTACATGGATGATTGTGGCCATTTGTTCCTGGAAGGGGTATAAAAGGTGCACCATGTGGGCACTTTCCTCAAGAAAATATACTCTCCCTAAAGAAAGCCGAACTGCCTCGATCCAGCTGGCCCCACAGGTCATCCATCAGGGCAACCAACATCTCCATCCCGTGGCCAGGATGGAAGCCATACTGCTATGGGTCAAGCGCTGAAGTTTCCTCCAAGAATGTTAGGAGCTAGCCCACAGCTTCAGTTGTGGTGCCCAAAACAGAACACAGTACTCCAAGTGAGGTCTTAACAGAATGGATATCAGGAACCAAGTGGTTGAAACCCAGCAAATCCACACAACAGACATCTCTCTCAGGCTTCAGGCTGAAGCTTTAAGTAAGTCTTTATTTGGAGAATCAGAACAAAGATCAGCACTTCATATCAGCTCATAAACAGTATTCTTAACAGACACACTAGGGTAGGGGGTTACATAGCTTATATATTGTGCTGTGGGGTGGGGGGAGGGAACACCGATTCACACATAAAGGGCAATACAGTTTTCTCTGGTCTACAAGGTGCCAAAACAGCCCATCCAGCCATCTGGTATTTAGTCTGAGCTCCCAACAAGGACATCCTTGCAAGAGAAGATAAGGGAGGGAACACGGGAGGATGCTTTGAAATGCAAGAGGGGAAAAGAAGAGGCACTTTCGAGTGGGCCCAGGAAGATGCCACAACACAGCAGGAGATACAGGAGCACAAAGGAATGAGGTGAACCTCAAAAGGGACGAATACCACAGATCAGGAAACAGGGGCTCATGACAGTGGAGTGATCTGGACACCACAGTTCTTTTAAAACAGCCCCAAATCCCGTTTGCCTTTTTAGTCACTGTTGACTCGTGTTCAGTCTACTAAGACTACCAGATCCTTTTAATATGTACTATTGCCAAGACAAGTCTCGCCCATCCTATATTGATGCATATGATTTTCCTTACCTAAACAAATAACTTTACATTTATCATTATTAAAATTCATTTTAGCCCAGTTTTCTAGCCTGTCAAGATAACCCTGTATTCTGATTCTGTCTTCTGCTGTGTTTGCTACCCCTCCCACTTTCACTTTAGGAAGAACTCATTAAAATCGGGGTGGGGGGAATATCAACAGGGCACATGCTTTTATTCAAGGCTTGCACGGTAGATTTTCAATAGTAGCAAAACTGTATCTAATTAAATCCTTCATTAGCATATCATTAGTTGCCCTAGCTTTGGTCAGGTAACTGACCTGAGCCCATCTTGGTCTGTTTCCTTTACAAGCTATTCTTTCTGAATTATACTTAAATAAGATAGAACCTCATAAATGTTTTTTTTAATGCTGCTGTAACCTAATGGTTCTTTTATGAGAGAACAGAAATGTAATTCTCCCATGTAGAGCCTGGCCAAACAGGAATCTTTTTATACATCCACAAGTGAGGAAGTACCTTGGCTGACAGAGTCGGTGGGTGAAGTGCAGATTTTATTACCCCATTGACACAGATGAACCACAAAAACAGTCAGCTTTTATGGCTTGTAAAATCAGCAATTGCAAAGGAGCAACCTCATGTGAATGAGGCCCGAAGGAGATGAGGAAAGACAATGGTCATTCATGGGCTACGCCAGCCAAAGAGGAGTTCTCCTTAGGGCAAAGAGCAAACTCATAACAGGCAGACCCTGGAGGTCTGACCTTGAGTATCACTTGCTGCCCTAACACTCAATCAGATTCATATGATGGACCAAATGCATTAGTCCTATTGCCACTAGTTGCTGAATTAGGCAGTGGAATTCATTGGCTTATTGCAGACATACCTGGTGTCTGCCTACCAGGGCTGGTTCCAGATTTTCTCAGATTACTCTCCTCTTGTGCCCACCCCAAGGGACTCATGGCCTCCTTTCCTCCCTCCCTCCCACCATCATGCCTCCCACCTCCTTACCTATGCTTTCCAAGTATGCTCACAAGCACTCCCAGGGCCCATGCTCAAAGCTGCCTGTGGTCCTTTCCCCAGGAGCATCAAACAGTGAATGCAGCAGGGGTCATGGGGTGGAGTGTTAGCAAGTGAGTGGGCAGGACATGCCTTTCCTGAAACCCTGGGCCCTAAGAGCTGAAGGATAAGTATTGGTAGACTTGTAGTAAAGACTTAATATTGTGAAAGATAGCAGAGTGCCTTAGAAAGGCATGTTTGCCAACATGGTATTTAACTAATATAACAACTATTTATTAGAGAACTTAATTCTACAAACTTAAATATAAGGTTCCTATTCTAATTTAAATAGCTGGATGGAGAGAGATGTTTAAGGCATCTCCCTTCCATCATGTTGTGGGCTTGAGAGATGGAGAAGAGAAAGAGACTGAGGAAACAGGAAATTACCCTCTAGGGACAAGTCAGTGAGATGAAAGGTGAGTGGTCAGTGTTCCTGTCTATCTTGCTAATTCTGTGATTAAGTGAGTTCCTGTTACAGTCTCACACAAGTCAGGAGGCATCGCACAGAGAGCTATTTCCAACACCCCCTCTCAATGACTCCTGAACTTAGTATACAGGGTTCATTTGACTTCTATCATCTGAATATGGGTTCAGGAAGTGGCTTCATCAAGAGGCCCACCAGTATGTCTTCCAATGTGCAGTAAACCACTTCAATGGTTCCAGCCTCTTGCATGTTTGTCAGTAGACGATACTTCATGTTAATATGATTGGTGCATTTCTGTGTGTCTTCTCATTTAGACACATTTCTATTGTCTCCATACAGTGGTATGAGCAGTGGTACAGCTGTGCCCAAGTCCTTTAGAACTTGACAGATCCTCTGTAGCTCCTGACAGCCATGGGCAGCAGACACGTATTCTGCATCTAACGTGAATATTGTCATAGTCTCTTCTTTGAAGCTGGCCCAGCTAATCATGCCATTGCCACAAAAGTAAATACTAGTTGATTTCCTGTCTAGAATCACTTGCTCAATAAGCGTCAGTAAAAATCCCAAGTTTGGGGTAGGAACTAGCTGCCAGTTTAAGCTTAAGATCTTCAGTACCCTTCAAATATTTAACAACTCTTTTAAAAACAATCCAGTTTGTAATGGTGAGTTGCTCTACCTTTCTGCATAAATGACCAACTGAAGTTGAAATGTCTGGTCTAGATAGAAAGCTACAGAAGCTTTCCTAAAGCTTGGTGATGTCTAATGTTGTCTGTTAGCTCTGCTTTGTGTAGTTTACACTCAAAGTTTAGGTGCATGACTAGAATCTTGAAGATTTAAAAGTGTCACTAAGTCTTTTCTGTTCTTGGTGGATGAGGAAACTTCCCTTTTCACCTCTTTGAATTCCTAAGTAGTGGCGTATAGCTCTAAGATTCTATATCTCCACTTCTTTGACTAGATGACGCACAATCTGTTTGCTATGTTGATTTTCATAAGCCAAAATCAGATAATCAACATAAATTAGCATATAAGCCCATTTGCCATTATTGTACTTGATGTACAAGCACAGGTCAACTTCACTTCTTTTAAAGTCTGCTTGTAGCAACATGTCATTGAGTTTCCATGTTCCAGGCTCTGGCTGATTGTTTGAGCCCATAAATACTCTTTTGCCGTTTGCAAACAAGATCTGCTTTGTCTCTGTCTATGAAGCCTCGAGGTTACTGCGTGTAGATTTCTTCTTTCATACTGCCATGCAAGAAAACAGTTTTGACATCTAGGTGGTCAACATGCATATTCTTGCTGGCTGGTGTGTTTAACAACTGAAGCAAAAGTGTCATCAAACTCCAAATCATGTTTCTGTGCATATCCTTGTACAACAAGCCTGGCTGTGAGAGGCTTTAATTCTAAATAAGTAAACTCTTTGAATTAAAGTTTCTTTTTTTAGAAATGCAAACATTTACTTTGAAGGCATGGTCAGAACTGGCTCACAAAGCATAGGGTAGAGAATATAGGGACTTGAGAGGTGCGCCCTCTCCCCTGGGAACTCGAACCAGGCACAGTGCAAAAGAAGTCATAATATGGAGATCATAGTCCAGGCATCAGGGGACAGGAAGATGTGGGAATTAAGGAGACAGAACGGGGAGGGAAATAGAAGGCAATAAGGAAGGGGAGGGGAGGAACATTTGGGGACGTTGGTATGCATAAAATACAACAGCAGGAAATCAACCTGGATTACATCAGGGCATACATCAGGTTAGATGGACACACTAAATCACACCAGATATATAATCATGGCAGAAATACATGGGGATTTCTGACACTGGCTTTGTAGCACTGGATCCCACCTTCTGTATCATGTTTCAGCTTAAAGACCCATTTACAGCTGATTGCTTTATGTCCAGGAGGTAGCTCATCCACAACCAAGAACTATCAGCATCCCTGGGGACTGGGGTCCTGAGGCACTGATGGAGGGGGGAACATGGAAGGTGATTTTTCTCATCACCAGAGTAGGTTGGGATTTGGTTTTATGATTTTTATGTTTTTATGTATTGGAGTTTTATTCTTATTGTAACCCGCCATGAGTCAATTCTGAGAGCGGTGAGTAAGAAATTTAATAAATAATAATAAGAGATGGAGGAGAAGAGAAAGAGACTGGTGAAACAGGAAATTATCCTCTATGGACAGGTCAGTGAGAGCAAAGGTGAATGGTCAGCCTTCCTATCTATCTCACTAACTCTATAGTGAAGAGAGTTCTTCATACAGTCTCACACAAGTCAAGAGGCATTGCGCAGAGAGCTACTTCCAACAACAGCTACCCCCCCCCAATGATACATTTATGCCAGCCCTCCCACCCATGGTAAGCAACTTCCCACCCTCACCTTCAGTTGCCCATACTCAATCAAGTAAACAATGGGGGCATCGGATGACTTTGCAGATGCTATGACATCACTTCCAGGTGATTTTTGATACTCCTTCCTTCCAGGCTCCAATCCCCCAAAAGCTCCTGGCTGGCAACACTGGTTCACTGTAAAGGTTGCTGGATTCAAAGAAGGTACATAGTAGACAACACCTGATGGTTTGAACACTGTAGTTTGAACACACATGAAACTGCCTTATACTGAATCAGACCATTAGTCAATTGAGGTTAGAATTGTTGGCTCAGATTGGAAAGTTGACAACTGCTCTCTAGAAGCTCAGGCAGAGGTCTTTCAGGTCACCTGTCATTTGGTCCTTTCAACTGGAAATGCTGAGGATTAAATCTGGGGCCACTGAGCCACCCAACACTGTTTGATATGTTTCTTCCAAATCCTGGATTTTCACCCATGGGTAACAAGCTTTCTTGCTAGCTTCACAGACACATTAGGCATGCACAGGCAAAGCAAAGGCCTGATATATGGTTCACAGTCCTTTCAGAGGCCTTGAGATATTAATACATATCAACAGATAGACACAGATAAGAACCAGTGGCTGTTTCCTCTGCAGGTAAGTCTTCCATGGGCTGCCCTCTATGGTTCAGTCTACAAAACCATTGTATTATATGCCATTCCCAGTTTTTACATGACATTTGTGTTCCTCTGCTATGTATCTCATTTGCAGCTGACATATGAAGTGTCTTGTTTTTCTCCTCAGATATCTAACTCAAGAACTGTTTGATACTCAGCATACTCCTCACACACACTCACATGCAGTGGCTCTTGAAACACTTACATTTTATTCACATGGCACACAACAGTGATGGATGTCAGGAGTCTGCCAGAATCATCTGATTAGGTTCCAGGGTGTCTGGATGAACAGCAGCAATCAAGCCTGCTGTTTTTTTCCATGGTCATACTTCAGTGGAGAGGACACATCAAACACGACCTCCCAAAGCCACTTAGATGGGGGTAACATCACAAGACAGTTTGGAAAAAAAGCAAAGAAATGCATAATATTTACTACAGAATGGGTCCCCATTTGGGAGAAAATCGGGATATAAATAAAGTAAACAACTACACTGTCATTTTATGCTGTCATCCTCCTTGAGTCCCAGTGAGAACAGCGGACTGTATATGAAAATAAATTAAAAAGTAGGTAAAATTAATGAATGGGTATTTTTTAATGAGGTCATGAGGCCACAGAATGCAGGAAGCTCAAGGTAAGATGTCATTATGCAATGTTGATCCAGCTATTTGTGGTTTAAATACACTTACATAAAATGAACAGGTAATGAGATCCTATCCATTCCATCTGAAGAAGCAGGCTGTCATCCACAAAAAAATTTATGACAGAATAAAAAATTTGTCACAATTCCTCGAGTAAGAGTTTGGGTTGTCCTGTTAGTCATACACAGCTTGCCACACTATGTTCAGCAACACCTGGAGGACAGAGCAGGGAGGGGATATTAACCGTGCTGAACAGGCTGCCAAGCAAAGAGTAAGCACAGAAAATGATCTCCCCTCGTGATAGAGGCAGCCTAGACCCAAGTCTCCTGGTCCAACAAGCCAATTTTTACATTCCTTCTTGATGGGGCCCTTTGCATATGTTGCTCTGAGCACTCTGTCCACCCCCACCACCACCACCCCCATACCCCTTGCCAGTCTTACAAAGAGAAAAGAGAACATTTCAGATGATTTGGCTTGCTCTTCCTTCCCCTCAGTGCTCCTTAAGGCAATAGTCAGGCAAAAAAGGAAAGGCAATACATCTCTGAGATTCAGTCTTGCATTCCCAAGAAGGAAAAAGTTCCCCCAGCTCCATGCAGTCCTTTTAGCACAATGTTTGCAGAGTCATGTTGCAAAGAACGAACAATTATATAAATAGGATGTACCAGTATTTATCATATCCATCAGAGCTACGTTACTCCCGACTGTATATTTAAGCCATAAACTCTGTTTTCTCCTTGAAACACTGGAATGTGGTGCCTCCCTTGCTGCAGACCAAACCATAAAATTCTGTTCTAAATTAAACAAATGTCACCTGGCTGGCTCAGGCCAGTCAGAGCTGTCTGTTAAGCCTCAGGAAAATCTGGCTTCTTTCATCAAGAGTTTAAGAGCCACTACTCAGAATGTTACAAATTCCCACACAGATGGAGGAAGAAACCTGACCACAAGAGAGATTTGATTGGCAGATGGTTCTGGACAAACAAAAGGTAAGGAAGTATTTCTTTGCATGACAAGTCCTTAACCCGTGGGGTTCCTGGCAACAGGAAGTGGCAACAGGCATGGCTGGCTTTTTAAGAGCAAGCAGACAAATTCATGGGAGTTCAATCTGTCAATGGCAATTAGCCATTGATTGTGAAGAAAAGAACTTTCATGCACTCAAGCTAATCAATCCACACTGGAGACAAACAAGGAAGTCCTGTTTGGGAGGCTGGAGAACAAGTGCTGGAATGAAAAATCTGGTCCAGCAAGACAATCTGTAAATTCTCACATCCTTAAGGGTCACAGAGGAATGGCTTGAGCACTTCCAGTAATAGCCATTTATTCATTTATTTACTCCATTATGCTCTGCCTTTAATCCCAGTGGGGACCCAAACTCCACTCTTCCTGCCATTTTATCCTCCATTAACCCATGAGCTAGGTTAGGCTGAGAGTGTATGACTGGCTGAAGGGCACCCAACAATGGCAGAATGGGGATTAAGATCTGACTCGTCCAGATCCTATACTGACACTGGAACCATAAGGCCTGCTTCATACTCTAAAAACAACTGACAAGATGTTTCTTCTCCATGTTGGGCTGGTAACTGTAGCTTCCAGTTCCTCATATCTATTCCTGTTCAGCCCTACATTTCCTTAGCTTAATTTTTTGTGTGTACGTTTCAAAGATTTTGGTGAGCTTGTTTAAAAGTTGCTTCAATCCTTATCCATTGTTCCTCTTAATATTTGTGAAACAGCCCTGTGGGTGGAGAGTGTCCTGGCTGCCTGAGATGGAATAGGACCAATCAGGGTGTGGCCAGCAAACCTGGCCACACCCTGATTGGCCCTCCCTCTCTAGCTCCCGCCCTCCTTCCCTGGACACTAGCCACTTTGCTCTCAGATGCCTGAGAGAGATACACAGAGAGCCCTGCCAAACCGCAAACGACCCGTGATTACCTGCTGTGGCTCCTGCTGCAAGGGAGAGAGACAGAGACAGATACAAACTGCAAATGATCCCCAAACTGCAAACGACCCTTGCTTCCCTGCTAGGAAGGAGCCCTGATTACCTCCTGTGGCTCCTGCTGAGAGAGAGAGAGAGATCTACGCCTGCTGGTATCTCCTGGGTCCTAGCGCCCATTGTATTCCGGTTGCAATGGGCTTTCTTGCTAGTCTCTTAATAAAACAACTTTCCAGTTACTTTGGACTGATATAGTTAGAGTTCCTGAAGGAAACATCCTCATAGATGCTGGAGAGCCCATGGTTACCCCTTTCACATTGCTTAATTCCCCAAACCAATTCTTTAAATCTAATTTGGGTAAGAAAAAGAGAAGGACTATTCAGTGACATTTACTTGCCTGAAGTGACACATTTAAAACAAAGATGCAAGCAGGTACCATTTTCCCCAAGCTGTTTTTTCATTTGTATTGCTCCCAAGAAGGCTTGGGGGGCAATGAGCCACACAGCATATGGAAAAGGTGAGTGCTTGGGCACTTCTCCCATAGGAGGGAGAGGAAATGAGAAGGGAGGGAGATTGGCAGTGAGAGCAAGACACAAGAACAAGTGGGGGGTTACACCATTCCATTATTGAGCATGCTATTTTTTTTTAAGGAAAGGGAGGTGAGGCAGGAGCCAGAAATGCCTATTCTCCTGACAGAAGCGTAAAATGCAAGCTGCAAATGGACTCCTGGGCAGCATCAGAGAAACCTACACATGTAGAATGCCAGGCGCAAAATCATCTAGAAGTCAATGGAACAAGAACACGCTGGCAAATAACAATTGCAGAAAAGGCCTAAAAGATGGTGTTATAATATCCCCCTCACCCCACTGTAAAATGCCTTATTCTACTCTCAGTTTGCCAAATTTCTGCCTTTCTCCATCACAAGTTTATAAGCAAGCACAGATGCCTTTCCATCTCCAGAGCAGCCTGCATCTCAGAACCACTTTGGCAGTGCAGCCACTGGCACATCATCTGCCAGGTCCTTCAGAATGCAGCCTGCTCTAGCAATAACAGTGAGCCACACAGCTAATTCAAAGATTTACAATGTAGTGATCAATCGAGAACTACAAATGCTCTGAGCAACTCCACTTGGAAACCCTGCTGGCTTAAAAATTAAAGCTCTCTACACTCATTAATGCAGGAAATGAAACTGAGAGATAAAATAAATCAACTGAAAAGCCAGCAATGCATAAATCATAAGCTGTGTCAATGCTCGGCTGTCAAAAGGCTGAGCAGGCACCTTGGAGTCTGGATTGGCATTGTGCAACACCCCCTACTTGGATATATGTCCCTCTAGGGACCAGCTCCTGCCATCAAGTTATAGAAGCAAGACAGAAATACAGTGCACAATCTGAAGTCCTGAAGCAACCACCATCAAGCCTGTACATTTATGATAACACCAGGAAGGCCTATGCAGAAACCAATGGGAGCTAAAAGTCAGGACTGATCTTCAATTTCCACCATTACTTTAGCATGTTCATGGGTAGAATTGTACAAATATGCTCTGTCTTGTTCCATTTTGTTTTCATATGATGTAATTGTCAGAGTTTTTGTTATATGATGTTTTAATTGTTGACATTCCCAACTTATTTATAATCTTTTTAATGACATTTCTATGTCACAGATGCAAAAATAATATTTAAGATTACATAAGCATAGTAGGAAATTCAGTGCACGGAAAAAGAAAACAACACTTACTGTTTTGTTTCTAACAAGAGAGAAGCAAGACTGAAGCACAGATTTTCAGGTCAATAGTAGGCATAACAATTTCACTAGCATTCCTATCCATATGCAGCTCCCTAGGCTGGTAGGAGATGAAGATTTGACAAGTTTCCTTCAATCCTTTGTTTGAAACTAAGACAGGATCCCATATGCTACAAGACCTGAGCATTTGCCCTTGATCCTGACAGCACTGAAACTTCAATCTAAAATTCCCTACATGCCCCCTTATGCAATCTTCAAGCTGCCACCTTCTAGGCAGTCTTTTCCAACTTTTTTTTACCATTGAGAAAATTCTGAAACAATCTCCAGGCCTTTAGAAACCCTAGAAGTGGCACAATCATGCAGAATATGGTTGGGAAGCATAGCGACATACAAATCCACCTGGGACCCCTTCCCTCTCAACCCCCTCCAGGCCCCATCATAGGCCATTTTCGGAGGGGCAGGCACGTCGCCATGACCATATGTGGTCAATATCACCTGATAAAAGTTTAACAAATTTAAAATATATATTTCCTAGAATCATAGAATCATAGAGTTGGAAAGGACCTCATGGGTCATCTAGGCTAACACTTGGCTTTTATTCCAGTGTTATTTCCCAACCAGAAACAGGATTTCATGAGTGCCTTGGCAAGACATTCTGTCAGCAGACATTAATAAATATGTTCTGCAGGTACTGATTCAACAGTACTATAAAACTTTAATACATCATCTGGAGCAATCGCAGCACCCAGAATGTGAGCTACCAAGATATAAACCACTTGGTGCCAGTCTCAAAGCTCTTTGACATCTCTCCTGCGAATAGGGATGATGGATGCATTTGTATCCTCAGTCTTGTAAGCCAGCTTGCCTTCTTTCCTGATCATTCTTGCCTACAATGTATAATTTGTAAAAAGTGGACACAAGGAGAGGTCCTGGTGTTTGTGGGGGTTTTGGGGGGAGGGGGGTTAAAGGTAGAACTGTGAAAAAGCTTGTTTTTTGTTCAGGAATACATACATAGCATTGCTGGTATTGCACTTGTGGTGCAGACCAAGTTTATAAACAACTTCAAGCCTCTATAGCAGGGGTAGTCAAACTGCGGCCCTCCAGATGTCCATGGACTACAATTCCCAGGAGCCCCCTGCCAGCGTTCGCTGGCAGGGGGCTCCTGGGAATTGTAGTCCATGGACATCTGGAGGGCCGCAGTTTGACTACCCCTGCTCTATAGGGTAGAATTCAAGCCTCTGTAGGGTAGAACACAACTTTACGAATAAGTACTAATATTTATTAAAATTAAAAACCCAAGGCTTATCTCCTAGCTTTAATAACATTAGTGCATACATACCCATGCCTCCACTGACCAGACGTGTTTCGACTTTATCAATGGTCAGACGTGAAATAAAAACAGCATACGTAAAATACAAGAATGACAAAGATAGTTATATGCAGAGTTAGCTCCTATGCATAAAATGACATTATATACTCTGGACACTATGGACCATCGTCAGTTCTGTGGATCAGAAGGCCAGATAAAGCATATTGAGGCCTCTCTGTTTCAACAGCAGGCCCTGGTCAAGGTAAGCACTTTCAGTGTCCAGTAAGTGCTATGTAGGAGCCAACCTTCTTCCAAAGTATGCTGCAGGCCAAGTGATTCCAAGCATAGCACGCAACAGCTGTAACCAAATGTATTACCAGGAAGCGGTAATAAACAAGTCTTTTCCAAGAAGAAGTATCCAGTTCCCTCTCACAATGGACTGAAGACCATACTGTAAGACTAGTACACAAGTACAAAGCATAGTTAGCACACCAAAGTGAACATTGGAATATCTTGGTTTGAGGAAAGGGAGGAAGCCTTACTTTAGGAACAGCAGCAGATTTGGAATAGACCTGTTGACTTCTGTGTGAAAGCCAGAAATAGCGCTATGTGGCCAAAAGTGACTCAATACAAGATTATTTTAAGGCTGCTCTCTATGCTCCATGGATTTGTCAAGCCCTGTTTCAAAGTCACTAAGGTAGTAGCTGCCACCTCATTATTCTCTGAAATTAACTGTATATTCTCCTGCCTGTCTTCCATTGATTTCACCGGATTAGCCACTGGATGAGACAGAGTTCTAGTACTGTAGAAAAGAAAGAAAATGTTCTCTATGCCTACTTTTTTCACATGACATAATTTTGGAGATTTTTAATGTTCTCCTACACCACTTGAATCGACTTTTTACTATCTAAGCTCCATAAAGCATTAGCCTTTCCTCAAAGTAAAGAATCTCGGACCACATGATTACTTTAATTGCCCTTTTCAGCACCTTTTCCACCTTTTTGAGAAGGGGAATTCAGTGGGGGATGTCTTTTATCACTTCACTTAGTCCACCTTCCTTCCCAAGGGCAGCCCAAAACAGTTCACAACATGATTCCTCTCCACTACCACCTACCTACACTAAAATCTCCAGGTTTTTTCCCCTCTTCTCTGAATCCGTTCAAGATAATTTTCAGGGCTTGTAAAACAGAGCCGCTCCACCAGGCCTATGGTTGAGGCCTATAGAAACATCAACAATAACTACATAGTCAATAACATCTGGATGCCATACAGTTAATTTCATCTCAGCACTTTATTCCCCCCTCCCTCCCATTGGAGGGAAGGGGGTGAGCCCCTGGTTTTTAAAAAACAGATTGGTTTTAATAATAATTTAATGGTTTAATGGTTTTAATTGCATCATTGATGGATTAATGTTGTAAACTGCCCTGAGCCCCCTGGAAAGGGCAGCATAGAAATGAAATAAATAAATAAAAACAAATAAGGTTGAAGAGAGAGAGAGAGAGAGAGAGAGAGAGAGAGAGAGAGAGAGAGAGAGAGACTTTATTGCAGGTGTGTAAACTAAGATGTATGACCATAATTTTTATTATTTCTTTTATGTTATTTATTATCTGCCTTTCTCCTTGAAACTCAAAGTGGATTACACAATCTAAAGTCAATACAGTCAACAGGATGGGACATCCAATAAGTGTAATAAGGTTAGGAGTACAGAAATCTGAAACCAAGCAGAAAACGCAATATATAGTTTTTCCTCTTTCCTTTCCACACCCTTTCCAGAGAACAATTTTTGGTATTTTTTCTGGAGATCAGGAAGTTTTATAATTTATCAGTACAAATTCAATTGTGGGATTAACAGTGTAATCCTACACTGAGTTACCCCAGTCTAAACTCATGGGTTTCATTATGTGTGATATCTAAGTCTTCTATCAAATACTAGAAAGCCAGTGAAACGGCTGGCCTTAAAAATCCTGCAACAGACTTCCTTAGTTTTTTGTTAGGTTTTGGACTTGCAAGGCCTCTTCCTCCCACTAATTTGCCAATTTAAACTGATTCTCTTATCTCAATGCTATCTAGCTGCTGCAGTCTTCCTTGGTCCAAGATACAAATAATTACTCTTCCCTTGCAGTTTCACATTACTTAACTATCCACAACCTAAGTAGACAATTAAAGCACCTCCGTTCTTACCACACAGAAGAGAGCAAACTCTATTTACAAGGAAACCAGAGACAATCCAAGAATCTTGCTGCCCCAAGTGAAACTCAAGAGGTCAATCTCTTTAAATGTTATGGAGGATTTTGGCAAATGACTCCACTGCTGGGGCTCAGGCTTTTCTAATGCACAGTGCCAAGCTTCCTTCCTCCTGTACTTAGAACAGGCTGATGTATACCCCTTAATCTAAATTTCTCTGCAGATTTACCAGGCAGGAAATCCCAATGAAACATATCTTCAGAATTGCAGTTAAGCAAGTGAAAATGAGTGGCTGCATCAAGGGTACAACCTGTCATTCAATGTGACACCACTCAATCTGCTTTGTAGCTGCTTCTGCACTTGACAGAGTGCTAGCATAACCAATTTGATAAACCCAGATTAAAGGACGAGTGAGCACCCTATGTTCTTGAAGCCTTTTATCAAATCCCATAACTCACATTTTCATATCCTTCAACTGTCACTTAAACAAAGAGAAATGATTTCCCCTAATTTCTCATCCATCCCATCCTGTCCTCTTTAAACCAGATGTATAGAGTATATTCTGGGCCTTGTGCTCAAAGGAAGTATTTTCATTTTCCCTTCCTCTACGGAAATACAACAAACTGTTTTCTGTGTTGCCAAAGATTTGAAAGATGCTTGACTTTGGAAGCAAAAGTCATAAATGTTGTATTGGTAAATTCTCTAAAAGCTGAAGAACAACACAGCTCTGCTGTTACTTAAAGCTCTTGTCTGCAGATTATTCATTCTCATAGTTAACCTTGCCCTGCCCACTGCCATAAAAATCAGTTGTTAACAGGTTTGCTAGTTCCGAAATAGCCTATTTAAGATACCAACAACAGTGATAGAGATATGCAGAGGGAGTGTCTACCATAGTGCTGTTTCAAGGATCCTCTCACTCCTGCCTGTTGAAGAGCACCAAAGCACACTTGCTTCCTACAGAAGAAGCAAAGTGGCCAAAGGGACCCAGAAGCAGCAAGGCAGCAAGACCTAAGGCTGCAGAGCATCTCCTTGCCCCTGAACTCTTGAAGAAACAGAGTCTCCTATGATCACCTGTCAACTTGAATACTTGTCCTGACTCATGTGAATCAGCCCTCAAACAAGTTTGCAACAGTAGCCATGAAAGTGATAAAGTATGATTAATTCTAATTTGTAGTCATTCTCATGATATGCATGAGAAGTCCTGAGGTTTGGTAGGAAGGGGGTAGATCAGGAAGTGCATCTGCCTATCGTAGATGGAGTGCAATTGAAGACCTCATACTCAGCCAGGAATGTGGGTGTGATCCTGGATGCCTTCTTGTCAGTGGAAACAAAGGTCATGAGAGTAGCCCAAATGACATTTTTCCATCTATGCCAGCCGCGGCTACTAGCACCCTATCTGTTCCGGGAACACCTGACCACAGGGATCCATGTGGCAATCATCTCCAGACCGGATTTCTGTAATGCTTTACATGGGCCTTCCCTTGTCCTTGACCCGGAAACTACCGCTGGTGTAAAATGTAGCTGTTAGAGTTCTCACTGAAACATCATGGAGAGTTTGTATTCAACCAGTGCTGAGGCAGCTGCATTTGTTACCAGTTGAATACCAGATCAAGTTCAGGGTTCTGGTTTTGACCTTCAGGGCCATTCATGCTCTGGGCCCAAAGTATTTAAGGGACCATCTAACTTCCTATGCCCCTTGCAGAGTGTTACCCTCTGTGGGTATGAATAGGTTGGAGACCCCTGCCCCCTGGTCAAGTGCACCAGGCCTTGACCAGGGCCAGGGCTTTATTCCACTGTAAAACAATTTCTCAAACTTTCCAAATCATCAAAAAAATTGCAGTTTTCCTGCAATTAATGCTGTTGTATAATAAAGGAATAGCCACCCTGCTGTGTGCTATGCAGGACTTCATTAGTACTACTACACAAGGGGCCCAACATGGATGGGGTCCTATATGTGAGCTGCCTAACACTATAGTTCATCCAGTCTGTCCTCTGTCAAGATAGCCAGTGTGGTGCAGGATCTGGGAGACTTGGGTTCAAATCCTCAGTCTACCACGGAAGCTTGCTCGGTGAACTTGAGCCAGTCACATGCTCTTAGATTGACCTATCTCATGGGGTTGTTGTGATGATGAGACAATGAGAACAATGTTAGCTGCTTTGGGTCTCTGTTGAGGAGAATGGTGGGTTATCATTGAATAAATAAATGTACTTATACAGATGTTTAGGCACATCTAGAGATGTGTTTAGGCACATAGAGATGTGTTTAGGCACATCTAGAGATGGCTGTAGCCAAAGGATAGTGTCTGGGTGGCAGGTTAACATGGATAGAGAGGTGGTCGAGAGGCATTTAGCTGCACTGGATGAGTTCAAATCCCCTGGTCCAGATGAAATGCACCCGAGAGTACTCAAAGAACTTTCCAGAGAACTTGCACAGCCCTTGTCCATCATCTTCGGAACCTCTTTAAGGACTGGAGATGTCCCGGAGGACTGGAAAAGAGCAAACGTTATTCCGATCTTCAAAAAAGGGAGGAAGGATGACCCGGGAAACTACAGACCAGTGAGTCTGACCTCTGTTGTGGGGAAGATAATGGAGCAGATATTAAAGGGAGCGATCTGCAAACATCTGGAGGACAATTTGGTGATCCAAGGAAGTCAGCATGGATTTGTCTCCAACAGGTCCTGCCAGACCAACCTAGTTTCCTTTTTTGACCAAGTAACAGGTTTGCTGGATCGGGGAAATTTGGTTGATGTCATTTACTTGGATTTTAGTAAAGCTTTTGACAAGGTTCCCCATGATGTTCTGATGGATAAGTTGAAGGACTGCAATCTGGATTTTCAGATCGTTAGGTGGATAGGGAATTGGTTAGAGAACCGCATTCAAAGAGTTGTTGTCAATGGTGTTTCATCAGACTGGAGAGAGGTGAGTAGCGGGGTACCTCAGGGTTCGGTGCTCGGCCCGGTACTTTTTAACATATTTATTAATGATCTAGATGAGGGGGTGGAGGGACTACTCATCAAGTTTGCAGATGACACCAAATTGGGAGGACTGGCAAATACTCCGGAAGATAGAGACAGAGTTCAACGAGATCTGAACACAATGGAAAAATGGGCAAATGAGAACAAGATGCAATTTAATAAAGATAAGTGTAAAGTTCTGCATCTGGGTCAGAAAAATGAAAAGCATGCCTACTGGATGGGGGATACGCTTCTAGGTAGCACTGTGTGTGAACGAGACCTTGGGGTACTTGTGGATTGTAAACTGAACATGAGCAGGCAGTGTGATGCAGCGGTAAAAAAGGCAAATGCCATTTTGGGCTGTATCAACAGAGCCATCACATCAAAATCACAAGATGTCATAGTCCCATTGTATACGGCACTGGTCAGACCACACCTGGAGTACTGTGTGCAGTTCTGGAGGCCTCACTTCAAGAAGGACATCGATAAAATTGAAAGGGTACAGAGGAGAGCGACGAAGATGATCTGGGGCCAAGGGACCAAGCCCTATGAAGATAGGTTGAGGGACTTGGGAATGTTCAGCCTGGAGAAAAGGAGGTTGAGAGGGGACATGATAGCCCTCTTTAAGTATTTGAAAGGTTGTCACTTGGAGGAGGGCAGGATGCTGTTTCTGCTGGCTGCAGAGGAAAGGACACGCAGTAATGGGTTTAAACTTCAAGTACAACGATATAGGCTAGATATCAGGAAAAAGTTTTTCTCAGTCAGAGTAGTTCAGCAGTGGAATAGGCTGCCTAAGGAGGTGGTGAGCTCCCCCTCACTGGCAGTCTTCAAGCAAAGGTTGGATACACACTTTTCTTGGATGCTTTAGGATGCTTAGGGCTAATCCTGCGTTGAGCAGGGGGTTGGACTAGATGGCCTGTATGGCCCCTTCCAACTCTATGATTCTATGATTCTATGATTCTAAGATGACTATCCAATCTTATGCAGAGAATGCGCGACTGGGACTGTTTCTGCACTAAGGATATCATTCGGGTTTGCATTTTTAAAGAGTCAAGTTTGGTTTTAGGAGCTTGAGGGTTAGATCAGGCTGCACATCTCCATGGTGCCCTGTAAGGATTATGGGCCAGTAAGGTAGCTATGGAGGGACAGGCAAGGATTGTTAATATCGAACAATCTGTGCAACATGATTGAGGCGCTAACAGAAAACTCGAAGCAGAAGTCTAAGGTGCATGAAAGCTGAGAAGCAAAAAGGAAGCAGCATCAGAGGGCAGGGAACAAGAAAAGACAAGTGGACATATTAATTTTTAAACTAATGAACTTGAAAACCTCCATTGGTTGCTGTGGCTTAGAAAAACCAAGCAATTCATTGACTTCTGTGGTACATGACAATTCAATTCAGAGTTCAAGTAGAGTTCAGACTCTGATGGAGAATCATGAAAGATGAAACAAAGCGTTGTTTTCTCACTCATTGCTGTTAAAAATATCAGTGTGCTGGGGGCAATTCCACACCAGTGATTCCACTCCAGGCTGCTGCTGGTGGTTGTGGCAGAGCTGCATGCTCCACTGCTATCTAGAACCCACAAGGGACATATTTCAGTGGTGGACCTGGTCCACCCAGGATTTGTGCATCCCAATGGACGCATCCGGGGTGGAACAGTTCCGCCGTGAGGATGGGTGGAGTCTGTATGTGTGTGTTTCTACAGGAACACAGTCATAGAATCATAGAGTTGAAATGGACCTCCAGGGTCATCTAGTCCAGCCCCCTGCACAATGCAGGAACTCACAACTACCTGCCTACCCACAGGTTCTTTCTAGTATTTTACTGTAGCTCATATTTGAGTTCTTCTATCCCTTTCCTTTGCCAAATTCAGAGGTACTTGCAAAATCAATAGAGCATCAATATAGTAGCCTTCACCCTACCTCCACCCCAAACCATTGGAGGGATTTTTCAGACTTTGCTTTGATATGCCCACTAACCCCCTTCCCCTTCAGTGAAAGAAAGGATTTTTTCTCCTTACATAGGCAAGTCTTTAACTAGGGGGGGACAACCTCCCTAATAGCAATATACCACTGCAATGTGCCTGTACTTCAATACCTTATCCCCCCATCCCCGTTACTATACTCCTTTTCCCAATATTTGATATTTCAGGGAGAGTCAGGGATATTTGTTGTCTTCTGATTCTGGGGGAGCGTATCACAGAATAGCCTACTGGCCAGCTTCATTGTTCTCAACCAGCTAGAAACAGTTAGGTAACTAAAAGGTAAGTCCTGCTTGCTTGACTAGATGAGCCAGCACCTGACACATCTCCATTTCCTGCCTTAGTCAACCACAGAAATTTTTAAAAGCAGTTTGCAGCCCCAAACCTCCAAATATTGGAGTGAACCTTAAAGCAGAGGGCGCTTCTGCCCAAAGGCAATGTGATGATTCTCATGCATGCATGGGGGGGGAGAGGCGGGAGGAAAGTAGGGCGTTGCCCTTCTTCTAATAGTAGGTCAATATATCGATACAGCACATGACCATTAAAAAAGGCTAGTGCTGTGCCTGCCCAGACCTGGATAGCCCAGGCTAACGTGATCTCATCACGACTCAGAGGCTAAGCATGGTTGGGCCTGGTTAGTATTTGGATGGGTGACCACCAAGGAAAGTCAAGAGCTGCCATGCATAGGCAGGCAACGGCAAACCACCTCTGAACAGGTCTCTTGCCTTGAAAACCCCAAGGAGTTACTATAAATTGTCTGCAAGTTGACAGCAAAAAGAAACAGGTGACAACAGCACCATCTTTCAGGACACGCAATTAAATTGTGAGAGGATATAAAAGGTAAAGGTAAAGGTATCCCCTGTGCAAGCACCGAGTCATGTCTGACCCTTGGGGTGACGCCCTCTAGCGTTTTCTTGGCAGACTCAATACGGGGTGGTTTGCCAGTGCCTTCCCCAGTCATTACCGTTTACCCCCCAGCAAGCTGGGTACTCATTTTACCGACCTCGGAAGGATGGAAGGCTGAGTCAACCTTGAGCCGGCTGCTGGGATTGAACTCCCAGCCTTATGGGCAAAGCTGTCAGACAGCTGCCTTACCACTCTGCGCCACAAGAGGCTCACTGTGAGAGGATATACTATGAGAAAAAAACGCCAATGTGGCAGCTAGAAAACTTCCAGGAAGGAAGATGTGTGGCAGCTCTACAGTGCTACTTTCAGATCAACAGCTAAGAAAACACAGACCAAGGGCCTTGTGCACAAAAGCCCATTGTGCTTTGGAGTTCTAGTTTGGATTAGAACAACCCAATTGTGGAAGCAACCCTTTAGGAGCTGCATCCCAACTTTCTGAGTGTCCTGGTACAAACTATGTATTTATTGTGTTCACAATTAACTGTTTTAAGTTTACAAATTTTAATGGTGAGTTTTAAAGATAATAATACACAGGGTTGTAAGTAAAGAGGGAAAAAACGCCTGCCCCTTTAGTAGAGGCCTAGGTCCGTTCCGCACACACAGGATAATGCACTTTCGTGCTTTGGCAGCTGGATTTTCCAGTGCAGAACAGGAAAATCTACTTCTAAAGTGCACCTAAAGGGCATTATCTAAGGTGTGCAGAACGGGCCCTAGTGTGAGGGAATGGCTAATTCAAGCTTTGGTCATAAATAAAATCACCAGGTAAATAACATTGCTTTAATCTTTTCTCAAAGAAACAAGGTTTTTTTTTTCCTCCAGGTTGTTGGCAACTTTGAAAAGACACCCTAAATTTCTCCACCCTTTTGTTATGTACTTAACTAATAGATGCAAAACCTAAGCTGAGATGCCCTTAGTGGGCAGATGTTGGCCTGGGGATGACTGAAATATTGCTTTGCTTTTTAACAGCCTCCCAAAGAGTTCACCTCCAACACCATCATATGCATAAGGATGTCATTTTTAAAAATTCTATTTTAAGATAGCCTTGTTTTGCAGGGAAAGTCACCATTAAAGTCAATTTGGCGGGTAATTGCTTTGTAGCTGCCCAGGAGTCTGCCATATGATTACAAATGTCATGACTTGAAATTCCTTGGGTATCCTGCTGGAAAATCCTATTTGTCTTTACGTTCCCAGGCTATTTTATTATTAGAGATCTGTAAGTCCACTTCTTTCGACAGCCTTATTTTTTTAAAAAAATGCTATATTTAAATTGTCAAAAGATGTCAACTGGTGGTGAGGGACAACCTCATACTGGCAGTAATTACCCGAGGGCAATGATCAATGGGGGTCTTTTGTTAGCATTACGGGATCAGTACTGACTCAGGAAGTTAAGTGCCTCAGTGGGTTAGGCTGAGGTTGAAATGGACAGGCATTTTTGCCCTTGGCGGCTCAGAAGCCACTAACCTACATTTAGCCCATTAATTATTCCTGTCCAAATGGCAGCCATCATTATGATCGGCAACCAGCTGAGGGAAAGGAAGTCACAAGGCAGCATAGAGACTCCATTTACAGGACCAGGAAACACATCTTTCCCTACCAGTCACATCAGGAACTATTGTTTGACTTCATTCACAGGTCCTCTTCTAAAGAGGTGGCAATGACTCCATCAGCTCTATTAGAAGTGCAGCTCTTTCAGAAGTCTGACACATATTTTCAGCTTTGAAGATTCCAGCTATCTGACTAATTTCTGCAGAAGCAGGGGGGGAATGCATTTTGCGTCTCAGTACATCCACACATGCTCCTACTTGCATACACTGGTTTATGACCCAAGTCCCTAAATATAGCATAGAATAGAGTTGGGAAATCGATACTTCTAATTAGAGCTACAGAGTGCAGAAAAGGGCAACACAAATGGTCACAAGGTTTGGAGGCCTGTCCTGTGAGGCAAGACCTAAAGCATCTGGATTTTCCATTGACAAAAGAAGGGTGATTGAGGGATGACAGGATACAGATCTACAAAACCATGCATGATGTAAATAAAGTGGAAGAAGAAGAAGAAGAAGAAGAAGAAGAAGAAGAAGAAGAAGAAGAAGAAGAAGAAGAAGAAGAAGAAGAAGAAGAAGAAGAAGAAGAAGAAGAAGAAGAAGAAGAGTTGGTTCTTATATACCACTTTTCTCTCAAAGCGGCTTCCCTTTTCTCTCCCCACAACAGACACCCTATGAGGTAGGTGAGGTTGAGAGAGCCCTGATATTGCTGGATCAGTTAGAACAGCTGTATCAGTGCTGTGACAAGCCCAAGGTCACCCAGCTGGCTTCATGTGGGGGAGCACAGAATCAAACCCGGCTCACCGGATTAGAAATCCGCACTCCTAACCACTACACCAAGCTGGCTCAAGAGAAACTTTTCACCTTTCCCATAATATTAGAATTTGGGGCCATCGTAGGAAACTGACTGGCAATGGATTCAAGAAAAATAACATTACTATTTCACACAGTAGGAAGTTGACATGTGGAACTCACTCCTCTGAGACAAAGTGATGGCCACTGGCTTTGCTGAATTCAAAAGAGGACAGGACAGAACGACAGCGGACAGTTGCTTATTGTCAGTTAGCTACAATCTCCGAATGGAGTCTCTGGGTTCAGAAGTACTCTGGGCCTCTCTTAAATGCTGGGGAGTAGTCAGCAGTGGACTTGTGGAAATCATAGCCATAAGCTTCAGAAGGAGAAAAGTTGGCTTATATACCCCACTTTTCACTGCCCAAAGGAGTCTCAAAGCAACTTACAATTGCCTTCCCTTCCTCTCCCCACAACAGACACCCTGTGAGGTAGGCGAGGCTGAGAGAGTTTCTGACAGGACTGCTTGGTCAAAACAGCGCTATCAGGGCTGTGACAAGCCCAAAGTTACCCAGCTGGCTGGATGTGGAGGAGCGGGACATCAAACCTGGCTTGCCAGATTAAACACCGCCACTCTTAACAGCTACACCATGCTGCTATGCACTATCCATTGTGTGCATAATTGGTAGGTCCATCATTGGCTGTTAGTCATGCTAGCCAAAAAGCGAGGTTTCAAGGCTCAGAGGCACCATTGGAACTTTCACACATGCTAACTAAAGCAATTTCAATTCATTTCATCAACCATTTGCCAGTGGATTTTGCCATTTCACACAAGACAAACTAGTTGCAAAGACCACTGAATGTGGGTTGAAAGTGTGTTATTTAATGTGCATAAAAATGCCATAATTGTGAGGTGCTGGGAAACAGGTGAGCCCTGTTCCTGAAGGCCCTGCTTGTGGACTTTCCAATTCCACCTAACTGGCTGCTGCTGCTGGAAATGGGATGCTGGAATAGATGGACCTTTGCTACAGAGCATATGTTACTGTTGGATTCCGTTCAGAATAGGATGCATTTGGATGGTGAAATTACATTTGCAACCCACTAATATCGCCTATAGTCTGTGGATACAAAGATTAGGAAATTTAATCTGGTTAAATTGTGGGGTTTCATTCCTCCTCTCCCCCCAGAGTATGTTCACTTTGTTAATAATAACGTATTAATTTTTAATGACAAGGGGTTTTTACAGGCATGCAAGAAAGTATGTTTACTGTATACACACATAAGTAAATAATTTAGTTTGCATTTTCCAAACATTAGTATACATCCTTGAAAACGCATCACAATTGAGTCATTTGAGATATCAATGGTGCTCCTACCTACCAATATTCCATCCAATACATAGATGTGCTACCTGTGGCAGTCCTATAGGGAGCCTTAACCAACAGGCAGCAGATGCAGCTGCCCCAGACCTACACTTGGAGGGCCTGACCATTCCCCAACTCCTGGCAGAGGAGGGCAGCCATCTAGGAAGCAGCAGCTGGTCACATCTGCCTGTCTAGGACTCAGCCAGCTGGCTCAGAGGCTGGTTGCTGTTCCATACAAGATTTGGTCATCCAGCATCTGGTGGTAGCCGTGACTACCACCTGATCCACATGGGGGCCCATCCTATATTTTTTTCCAGGATTCCAAGATTATGAGGACCACCCTGGGCAGTCCCAAGACCATCACTGTACAGGATCCATTGAATGACCTATTCCCTTTTTAAAAAATACAATGATATTTATTTTCTCCAGAGGAACTGATCTCTTTAGTCTGGAGATGAGATATAGAAAAAAAGAAGAGTTGGTTCTTATATGCTGCTTTTCTCTAACCGAAGGAGGCTCAAAGTGGTTTACCTTCCCTTTTCTTTCCCCACAACAGACACCCTGTGAGCTGGGTGAGGCTGAGAGAGCCCTGATATCACTGCTAAGTCAGAACAGTTTTATCAGCGCTGTGGCGAGCCCAAGGTCACCCAGCTGGCTGCATGTGGGGGAGTGCAGGATTGAACTCGGCTCGCCAGATTAGAAGTCTGCACTCCTAACCACTGTACCAAACTGGCTTCCCCAGGACTACCTGTCTGTGAACCAGGCTGTTCTTGAACTGGATTTTGAGACCATGTTTGTATTTAAGGCATATATCGACCTCTAAATCATGATGATCTCACATAAGAGGGAGATTCCTTAAATAAGCAGAAAACTCCTAAATGCAAAGGTATTTAATCAGTAGAGTCTGGAAGATACTGAATTGTCTAGGAAAAAGCTCGCCTACTGAACAGAGCCTGCTGTCACCCGTGAATTATGCACTGGCGGGGCAGAGAAGATGAACATCAGATTAATAATCTGCTTGAAAGTTCCCAAAGAAGGCAAGAGTTTGTGCTCTCCTGCTAATATGTTAGGTTTGCCTGACAATAAATGAATGGAAAAATGCAAGCCCATTCTAGGCACAGATTTAATTTTCCATTTACCTGCAGTTAGATCAGGCTACTGAGCTATTGAGACAATCCAGTTCAAGAAAGATGATCTACATGTGGCAGGCCTATAGACTGGGATGAGGGTTCAAATTATGCTTTCTTTATAAACATAGGCCAATCTACCTTTGTGGCATCTTAGTACCTTACCAGATCTCAAAATGTTCACATAATTGTTGTTGTTGTTAGGTGCGAAGCCATGTCCTACCCATTGCGACCCCATGGACAATGATCCTCCAGGCCTTCCTGTCCTCTACCATTCCTCGAAGTCCATTTAAGTTTGCACCGACTGCTTCAGTGACTCCATCGAGCCACCTCATTCTCTGTCGTCCCCTCCTTTTGCCCTCAATCGCTCCCAGCAATAGGCTCTTCTCCAGGGAGTCCCTCCTTCTCCTGAGGTGACATAATACACTTCTGTATTTATGCATGGGAATGGGATTAAAGTACACCACCTGGCTTCAGATGTAATGTGTAAAAGAGGAAACATGGAAATGTTTTGAGAAAAATGAGAATTCTTCAAACCCTACTTTTCAAAAACCATACAGAAATATCTGTACAGTTATAGTGCTATGAACTGCTTCCAAAAATGCTGGAAAAATAACATTCTTCCATTTTTGGAAACTTCTCATTGAATTTTTCTTGAATTTTCTTAACTGTGGCCTTTTGCCAGCCTTTGAGATGGAAGTTGCTTTCTGTTGTTCCCTGTCATTATATGTACTGATCTCTTTAAAAAAACTGTGTAAACTGTCCACATGTAAAATTAAAATATAACAAGTTAGATTCTATCAGCTTTCTACTCATTTAAGAGGGAGGTGGCCAATTGCACCCCATTGCCCTTAATTCCCACAGCTCCAGGAGGCAAAATACCTTTAAAACAGCCCCTAATCCTCAGCAGAAGATTTTAACACAAGGGATCTTCAGGATCATCTAGTCCAACCCCCTGCAGAATGCAGGAAATTCACAACTACCTGCCCACCCACAGTGACCCCAATTCCACGCCCAGATGACACCCCCCCCCCCAAAAAAATGCAATCCCTGGCCAGACTGGCCTGGAAGAAATTCGCCTCCCAACCCCAAAATGGTGATTGGCATTTCACTGGGCATCTAAGAAAGGGCCACAAGAGCCAAGCTCAGAAACAATCCCTTCTGCCCACCACTTACAATCTGTCTAAATTCATAGGGCCATTTCGCACGGCTTCAAAGTAGCAGAATGGTTGCTATTTGGAAACGCTACTAATTTGCCATAACCCACGACGTCGTAGACAATCTGCAACAATCCTGAAACCAATCAGCAAAAAGCGCTTCATTGTGGCGCTTTCAGGGGAATCCAGAAAAGTGGATTCACCCTCCGGATAGCGATACACTCCTGCAACCAATCTGCAACAGTAGCGCTAAAGACCTGTGCGTTACCATTGTTGCTGGTTCTTCAAAGTCCCTCCCCCTGGCTCTCTCCTCCAAACTTCCGGCGAAGCGATCGCCATTTTTTTTTCTCCGAGCGAGCGGGGATAAACGCACCGGTGAGCCTCTTTCTGTTTAGAGGCTTCCCTGGCTTCAGTCCTTCACCTTTAGTCACTAAGCACAAACCACTGAAAAGCCCGTTTGCTGAAATAAAGTCCCTTTATTTTTTACAAATAAATTCAGCCGAAAATCGGGCCCGTGAGAGGGGGGGGGATTTTTTTTTTATCACTCGAGGCAGCGTGCAAACGATCATACAATCAAATGACAGCTCACATTAGGCAGCTGGATGGGTCTCTCCGTAGCAACGAATCTACCTAGATTCGTTGCTATGGGTCGTTTTTTTTTTTTAAACCTTTCTTAAAGGGAAAGGGGCTGTTTGGGAGCATGCTAACGGCTGCCCATTGGCTGCTTGACGGCCAGGGGCGGGACGAGCTTGGCAATAGCGCTTCCTTTCTAGCGATTTCTGCCGAGACCGGAAGCCTGTGGGAAACGCTAAAAAACGCAACTGATTCCACTACAAAGGCAGGTATGCATAACGACGAATTCCACTATTTTAAATGGCGATTTTTCATTCCGCAAACAATTTGCAACAAAGATCCCTGTGCGAAAAGGCCCATAGAATCAGCATTTCTCTCAGATGGCTAATTAGCTTCTGCTTATAAACTTCCAAAGAAGGAGAACCCACTACCTCCTGAGGAAGCCTGTTCCACTGTGGAACTTGCTAGTGAGGGATTCTTGGTCAGTCCCTCCTCAGATGCCGAGTCTCTTCTGAAGGCCTGGAATGGGGGGGAGACAAAGCTGCCCCCCATGCTCCCGGAAGGCAGCCAGGGTGATGCAGTGCTGATGAGGTCAACAGGAAAAAAGGAAGGAGAAGAAAAACGCATGGGGGCAGGTGGCTCCCATATTAATGCCAACAGCATGAAATGAGAGCAACTATTTCTATCATGTGCGGATGGTCACAAAAGTGAAGTCCACCTCCAGAGACCAATGCGAAGGCAACATGGAGAAAATGGAGAATGGCAGAAAGGGCGCTAGTCTTTAAGGAGCCACCAGCCTCCTTTGTGTTTTTACAAGAAAAAAAACCTTTTTTCATTTTTGTGATTGTTCCCCACCCCTCCCCCCAAAAGAAGACATGGCAGGAATGAAATTAGAAGAAATATAGGGATAGGTTTTGTTTTGTTTTTCATGGAGGCCTTCAGCATGCGAGTCATTTGACAAAATAAAAAGTCAAAGATCCAGGCACACCTCAAAGTCATGTTATTCTATGCTATTCATACCATTTTTCTTGTTTACATAGGACATTTTTAATTTTTTTTCCAGAAGAATGCTGCCAATCGCTAGAGGCAGACATGTTTATCAAGCTGGGTATCTTGAAGTCTGACATAAAATCTGTGGCCTTTGGTAGAGCCAAAAAACTTTCTGTCAGCACCTTAGAGACAGCATGCCCACAGGGCTGGCCTGGGACCAGAGAGCACAAGCAAATGGCCAAGCAATTGACTCCAAGCCAAAGATGACAAAAAGAGGGAAAGTCAAGCGCAAGGCCAGCAACCCTTTTTCCATCCACTCTGCTTAACATCCAGGGGAGGCTTCTAAACCACAAATCTGTCACATTTCAGGTAAAAAAGAGTAGTTTGTTTCCTTCCAGTGTGAGGCTTTGCTTTGCCAGCCAACTGCAGCATATATTGGATGTGAAAGGTGGTGTCAATAAGATAGCAGAAGCCTATCACATAAAGTATGCCCTCTTGAAAAACGAAAAGAAACTTATTGGAAAACAAAGGAACTTTTAAAAGAAACTTCTGAAACTAAAAATCTCAGCTTCTTCTGTTTTTTTTTAAGGGAAATGCCATTACAGATCCCCCCCCCCTCTAAATGGTGGTATACTACCAACTTTTATTTATTTTCAATATATATACAGAATAAACAGAAAAGAAGAAAGAACAAATTGAGTACAAAATGCAAAGTTGTTGCCTTATTGTTCTAATACATTTGGTTAACTATCTACTTAAGTAGTCTGTACAATAACAACATAGTTTGTTGAATTCCTCTTTGGGTCTATTATTCATTAGACTGGTGAGCTTTGCCATTTTGGCTAGCTCCCCCAATTTATTCAGCCAGCCTGTCATTTTTGGAATATTCTGTAATTTCCAACCTGTTCCTGCCACCATCCTTGCTGCTGTAGTTGCAAGGAAGAAAAAATCTCCAGCTTTCTGAGGAATATTTTCTGGCATTACACTCAATAAAATATATTCAGGACATAATGGAAAATTAATATTCAACATTATGAATATTGTGGATTTTTATCCAGAATTTCTGGATCTTCTTATATAACAGATATGATAAAAATAGGTAAATTCTCGTTACATTTCCAACATTTAACATCATGTTACATACCTTCTATAAAACATTTTATACCAATTTTCTCTCAAAAGTTGACATTTTTTACATATTACAGTTTTGCTCCAAAGCAGTTCCCATTAATCTAATGAAATAGTATGTTTAAAGTTCTGCATCCAATTAATTCTACAAATTTTAACTTGTTCAGCCTCAGTCTCATATTTCAACAAAAGTTTATATATTTGTCCCTGTAAGGCCTATTATGCACGGCCGCTGAAACGGCGGCCTGGAGAACGCGGAGGAGGAAGAAGCGAAGCAAACCACTTATGCACGGGACAGAACACAACGGCGGCAAAACCCAGAGTATCCGATTATTCATGCAGCTACTCCGGAGCCACTTCTGGTTGCGCCCTGGTCCCGGGAAGCTCCACTTTCTTCTGCATCTCACTAACGCTGCTTTTTTGGCAGCATACATTGACTCTGCACCCCGTTGCCACCTGCAGCATGCATAATTGGTGATTTAGCTGCCGCCATTCCACCCCAAATGCGGACCTTCCACTCCGTGCATAATGTGAGGACACTTGGCAGCTCGCTCTCAGGGGTCCAGCTGCAGCTCCTTCCTCTGACAAGGATTAGCTCCAGTTGCAGGTTCTCTGGTTGAGGGCTGCCCTGCCTGGCTTCTAGCTATTTCTGCAGAGACTTGAGGCAAGGCTCTTCAATGGGGTCAATGCGTGTACTACCTTGCCTGTCTCCTGAGACTCCTGTTCTGGTTCACCATGGCGAAGCTCTGTTCCTGCGATTCCTGGCTGTTTGACCTCTGGCTTGTCTGACATTCCTGATCTAGTTCTTCTACCCCTGGTTTGTCTGACATCTCTGCTCTGGCTCTTTAACCCCAGGCTTGTCTATTGACCATGCTCTAGCTCCTGAACTCTTTGGCTTTTCGACTCCATTTCTGATTCCAGTTTGTGTTTTACCTTTGTCCCACTCTCTCTGGTTTTGAGATGGCTCTACTTGACTTTGCTCCCCCCACCCCCATTTTCCTGTGTCTCTCCTGGCTCCCAAACTCCCAGACTGGACTCTGGATTTTGGGGCAAGCTCTCTGCTCTGGCACAACTACCCAGTCATGGCAGGGCAGCACACCTCCACTGCTGATGAGTCCATATTGTCCTAAGTCACTTACATCCACATGGTAGACTGTGCTTTCTTAACACCCATCCTAACAGAAAAACTAAAACAAGGCGAAGCATTTTAGGGTATAACTTAAACCCACAGTAAGCAATCCTCCCAGCAAGCCCTTTGTCATCTTGTTTCCCAGTTCCTAATCCACAAAAAGGCCTTTGTTTAACTAGATATGAAAAAGCAACTTTCTCATGCAGAACTTTTTGGTTAATATGGAAAATCTTGTTTATGCACAATTCCAGTCTGCTTACTTAATATCTAGTCATCATTTTTCAGCGGCATTTACAGTCATCAAAACTCCCAGAATTAGAAAAGTCTTCAGGCTGTCATTTTTGTAAATCATTCCAGCTTTTCCATAGCCTCCATCCTTCCTCCTTCCTCATCATGCACATTCTGTCATTTGTGTTGGGCACACTGCCCAAGGCTGTGAAGATTACATCTTTCATGCTTCATAAGCACAGCCAGCATTACACAAGATTTATGCCGCAAAAGCCTGTGAGAATGACTAATAGTAAGGCAAGGGTAGAGACCACTGCAGATCTAACAGCTATTTAACTTGGAGAGCCATTGCAGACATTTGAGGGGCAAAAATGTCTCTAGACTCTACAGTCAGGGCCTTCACATTCTTTTTCTAAATATGCCATGAATGAGCTTTTATGAGAAACTGAGGAATTTATGAGAAAAGAAGCATCTTAGCCAAAATGATCATTGGGGCACAAAAGCAGAACAGGAAATGGATCTGCCCCCAAAGTCTCCTCACATGATTTTCTTCAGATTTCAATCTGAGATGTTCTGCAAATATTAACTAGATGTGTAAATATTTGGGGAACAATTGCTATTCAGCATTTGATTGAATATATTTGGCATCTGGAGGAGACGGTCAGGATCTAGAACAGGGTTAGTCAACCTGTGGTCCTCCAGATGTCCATGGACTACAATTCCCATGAGCCACTACCAGCAAATGCTGGCAGGGGCTCATGGTAATTGTAGTCTATGGACATCTGGAGGACCACAGGTTGACTACCTCTGATCTAGAAGGTACAAGACAATCTAATCCACCAAAGCATCCCATCATTTTCTTCCTTTGTCACATGTTGTTGCTTAGAAAATATTACACATACACACATATAAACACCCAATGTTATTAGTATTGCCAACCCAATCACCATGAATTGTGTAAATCTCACAGGGGCCTACTGGACAATGCCTGTGACAGGCAATTTTTCTTAATCCCCTCCATTCCATCCCTTGTTTGTATTATGTTGGTGGCTAAGCAGCATTTTAATGCTTGGATATCTGTACCAATGAAGCAGTGTTTCCCTTAACTTCATCCAATAGTGAGCATTCACTATCCCTGAGCTTGGATAAATAGACAGTTTAATGAGTTCTGGTAATAGGTAGTCTTTCCTCCTTATATTTATATTAGGTATGAAAACTAGATTAGTGCATTTTCAATCTCTTCCCTCATTGACTTGTTTTACAGTCCTTTCTCTAATTAGATAAGGAATCCTTTCTAGTTCTGGCTGGAAGGAAACTCATTAAATTGAAACACAGAGCTGCTTCTAGCTGGAACATGTGCTTTGGTGGGTCAGTCCAAGTCTGCTTATGATGAGCTACTTCCTGTAACTGTGTTTGAAACTGGGATGCCAGGGGACCTGGGGATCCCCTGGATTCACAGCTCAAGTCCAGACTACAAAGGTCAGTTCTCCTGGAGGAAATGGATGTTTTAGTGCAGGGGTAGTCAAACTGCGGCCCTCCAGATGTCCATGGACTACCATTCCCAGGAGCCCCCTGCCAGCGAATGCTGGCAGGGGCTCCTGGGAATGGTAGTCCATGGACATCTGGAGGGCCGCAGTTTGACTACCCCTGCTTTAGTGGGTGGGCTGTATGGCATTGCACCTCACTGAGGTCCCTGACCTCCCCAGGCTCCATCCCCAAATGTCTACAAGTTTTCCAACCCAGAGCTGGCCACCCTACACCCACTCAGCCCATCCTCCATGAGTGGCCAGCGTGGAAACTGCCCAGAGAGAACGGAGCTTCCATACTGCAGGCTCCCCTGCACTTTCCACTGACTCAGTTCCCTTTGACTGAACCCCACCCTGCACTACCAATGGGCATTTTTCGGGGATTTTTTCCTTTAATCAGTAATCAGTTGTCAGGAACTTAGGTTACAGTAGCATCAGCAAGACCATTCCTCTGACTTAATCCATACGACTCTGGAGAGCAGGTAGAGAATAAAAGTCTTTAATGAAGGTATTTGCAAAGCAAGATAGAAATCCAAAGCATAGCAGAGTGCAAAATTGACTGAGACACAGAATAAGGATGTAGCCAGGCTTTTATCGTGCTGGATCTACAGGCAGGGGGTGGGGCAGGGGAGGGGTTCACATCAAAAGCACCAGTGAAATATTTAGGCATGGAACCTGGAGACATCCAGACTGATCTTTTTTATTATTATTATTATTGAATTTATTACCCGCCACTCCCTTGCGGCTCGTGGTGGGTTACAACAGTATAAAACCCCATAAAATACATTAAAAACCAATTAACATATTAATAGTTAATAACTACCTGACAAGAGCGGCTAATCAACTACCCATTCCCCACCTAGCAAGTGGAGAGGGGATACTGGTGGTACCCGTCTCTAATCCCAGTCCTCAGGTCCCGGGGGGCATCTGTTCCCAGATGCCAGGAAGTATCCCACTGGCCCTCACTCTGTTCCCCTGGGAACCAAGGCCATATGCTGATAAGGCAGAGCTCCCTGCAGTGAGGGGGAGCAGAGGTAGTTGGAGAGCTGAAGAGCCGACCGGTTGTAGTTTACAAAGGAATACAAAGGATGGGGGAAGTTTGAGCATAGTGCAAATGGGCACCTGGCCCCAAGTCAAGTCTCCTGGCCAACTCAGGAGACCCGGAAAGCATGTCATATGACATCAGCATGTTGCTTGAGCATTATAATACTGCAGTGATGTTTCTGTTACTGACTAAGAAAAAGAACCCATAAAGCGCTCTACTGAGACAGAAATAATTTCTGCACAAGTGCAAACTTCCACATCAGTGTTCTCAAATAATCAAAGTTTATAAAACTTTCCACATAATATTTTGCCTCCCCAGGAGTAGGTCTGAATTTGGTGTCTTGTTATCCTGAATCTTCCTAATCCAGTTTTTCTGCAATTTTTTTTTTTTACCTTTGGATCTGAACTCACAATATTCCAGTGAGAAATTTCCAAATTTGAATGTTGTTTTCTGCCACCCTTTTGTGTCATCAGTGCCATGTTTGCCCATTTCTTTCCCTCCCATCCCCCTCAGGTTTTCTTCTTTACAAACCACTATTTTTTTTTTACAGTGTAAGGTTGTTTGCATTATGACATATTTTTTTGAATATAATATAACCATATTACAACCTTGGGACAAAACGGACAGGCTGGTTTCACACAGCCTTCTCCATAGAATTACCCATCCATGAAGTTCCTTTTCTTCTTTTCGGGGAATGGTTTTGTCATCTTGCACTTGTATTGTTTCTTCATTCTCTCCCCCTTCTCTTCCCCTATAGCTCCCGGTGTGTTTTTGATGATAAAAAGGTAAAGGTAAAGGTATCCCCTGTGCAAGCACCGAGTCATGTCTGACCCTTGGGGTGATGCCCTCTAGCGTTTTCATGGCAGACTCAATACGGGGTGGTTTGCCAGTGCCTTCCCCAGTCATTACCATTTACCCCCCAGCAAGCTGGGTACTCATTTTACCGACCTCGGAAGGATGGAAGGCTGAGTCAACCTTGAGCCGGCTGCTGGGATTGAACTCCCAACCTCATGGGCAAAGCTTTCAGGCGGCTGCCTTACCACTCTGCGCCACAAGAGGCTCTTGTTTTTGATGATGTCAGTCTTTTAAACATCTAAAAATGATGAAATTATATAATTGACTAGAGGCAAAGCACATTGCACCCAAGAATACAGTGGATGCTAGCACATATACCTCAGTTGTAATATTTGAATACCTGTGCATGGGGTCAGCTCCAATTATGGTTATTCTGGCCAAACTCTCTTGAAAGCAAGCCCTATTCCCCTTGCTATGACTAGCTTGACTAGACTCAGAAGGGTCAGCCACAGCTGGGCTTATTCTGCACACAACGGATAATGCACTTTCAATGCACTTACGAAGTAGATTTTTCTGTTCAGCACAGGAAAATCCATCTGCCAAAGCACATTGAAAGTGCATTATCCTATGTTTGCAGAATGGGCCTTGGTCTTTGGATGGGAGGCCTCCAAGGAATATCAGGGTAGTGAATATGGAGGCAGGCCATGGCAAACCACCTCTGATGGTCTCTTGCCCTGAAAACCCTTCAGGGTTTCTATAAGTCATCTATGACTTGATGTCGCTTTCCTCCACCACCGTATCAGCTTAGGTGTTACATTCTATTTCTCAGGCATTGTTGGGTTTTTTGGGGGGAGGAATGGGTATGTGGAACAGAAACTTTAAAAAATAAATAAATAACATGATCTGGCAGCACTGTGTAAACAGAATGCTTTTGTGAATTAAAAACAGACCTGTTCTCAGGAGCTCAGGTTGCCCCAAATTGCCTCGCCACATTTTAGATTGCTCCAAATCAGCCCTCCTGCATTCTTTAAATATTCCATTCGACAAAACCTCCATGACTCACTTCTATTATTATTTCCATACCCTATAAAATAAATGATCTCAGCCTTTTCCCCAGCACAAAGAAATATGTCCTAGTGGAACTATCATCCCTTCTTCTAGAAACCTTTACTGGCAAATGTAAAAAAATTAATAAACTTGTTGATTTTCTTGAATTTGTGATTTGTATTACATAGAGGATTTACAATTAGACTAGTGGGAACTGGTTCTCATTACCTTGTCAGAAAGTGGGGGAAATGAAATTATTCCTCATTATCAGGCATTATTATTGTGCAAAACAGTTTGTGAAAGTATTTTTAGAAATGTACACACTGGATGTAATTGTAACCATACTCATAATCTAAAATTCACTCTGTCCATATAATTAATCCATATAAACAGGAGATTCAGAAGATGCCTTCTTGGCTTTGACCAGGCCTAGGGTTTTTTTGGCCTTGGCCCAGACCTGGTGGAACGTTCTTATTGATAAGATCAGCTCCGAAGGGCCTGTAAGATATTGTTCCACCAGGCCTATGGTTAAGGCCAAGGAGCAAGACCAACAGAAGCTGGCCTCCCTACCGGAAAGCTTTTTTGTTCATAGGGGGAGAAAATCACCCAACACTATCTAGTAACCTCAGAAAGTGATTATAATTGAAGGGAAGTGGCTTTTAAATTATTTTTAAAATTTAAAATTTTATTGAATTGTTTGTTTTTATGTAAATTTTTATTGTTTTAAAACCTGTTGTAACCCACCCTAAACTATTATGAGAAGGGTGGGTTGTTAAAATAAAATGATTATATTATATCTTAATTTTCCCCACTGTCTGACTGGGCAGAAAAAAGAGGTAAAGGTAAATGTATCCCCTGTGCAAGCACCGGGTCATCTCTGACCCTTGGGGTGATGCCCTCTAGCATTTTCATGGCAGACTCAATACGGGGTGGTTTGCCTGTGCCTTCCCCAGTCATTACCGTTTTACCCCCCAGCAAGCTGGGTACTCATTTTACTGACCTCGGAAGGATGGAAGGCTGAGTCAACCTTCAGCCGGCTGCTGGGATTGAACTCCCAGCCTCTTGGGCAGAGCTTTCAGACTGCATGTCTGCTGCCTAACCACTCTGCGCCACAAGAGGCTCTTTAATATTAAAATCATAAAAATATAGATAAATAAATAAACTCCAAATCCATATAGTAAAAAGCTGAGATTACTAAGCAGGAGGGGGAATGGACTTTACACAAGCACAAAGCCATCCTCTTCTTTATTATTGTTTTGGGTGGGCCCCATTGTTTCCCTGGCAAGTGCCCCCATAAATGAGGCAGTCTTCAAGAAGTCACCTCCATATGCCTGGCACATATTGGGCAGTGTGCAGGCTGGCACGCACAGAGACCAGACTGACAGATTCTCAATATGGAAAGTTACTGGATAAATTTCTTGGTCAAAGAGGTCAGGCTGGTCTCCATCTTGTCTGCCGGATTGGAAAATTCCTTTCTCCATTTCCTCTAGGTCAGTCCAATTGACTTAATGGGCAATTATGGGGAACACAATAGAACCAGTGCTCCTCCCAGCCAAGCCATCAGATTGTCTCTAGAGAAGCATAACTAATAAAATCTTCTTATGTCTCAGCTTTCTGTCACACCCTTGTACCAGTGACCTTATTGTTCTTCCCAATAGCTATAACCACAGATCAGTGTGAGCCATTATGCCCAGTCCAGGTGAGAGCCTGACTGTATCCCCACCTGGAGAGAACACTAATCCCATCAACATGGCTCATCAAAGACACTGTTTTCACAATCCCTGACCATGAGTCACACTCTGAGCCCCCAAGCTCAGTGACCTCACATTTCACAGAATCACAGAATCATAGAGTTGGAAGGGGCCATACAGGCCATTTAGTCCAACCCACCTGCTCAATGCAGGATCAGCCCAAAGCATCCTAAAGCAAACTCACCTATCAGGTACTCAAAATATCAGAAACCAATGGTCACTTCCATCATGTCACCTCCCAGGAGGCTGATCAAACTCTATATGCTTCCCAACACACACCTCCAGAGTGTGCTGTGCTCTTAACACACCCGACACGTTGCTTTGACCTTAGAGGCTGGATAGCCATCTGGCGGAGAGGCTGATTCTATGAAGGTTCAAGGGGGTGGTAGGATACAGTGGATGAGCAATAGGGCAATCTGAGTGTCCTAGATGTCTCAGGAGGTCCGATCCAACTCTAGGATTCTATGATTCTGGGTGCTGGTCATCTCCCTTCTTTGTGCTCACCTAGAAACCATCCTCGCTTCAGGTTCAGGTGCAGTATAATTTCTTTCCCCATTTGCTAGCATCTCCCTTCTATAAGTTTTTGTGTTGTATTGTGTGTGTGTTTGTCGTTTAATAAATACAACTCTGATTCAGAAAATCAAGGTCTGGTTTAATTCAAGGTGTCTAAGGAACTCCCATCTTCTGTATACAAACAGTAAAAAGGCCCCAGTTGCTCCTCCCATCATAAGCTAATTCCCTTCTAAATTAAAAATTTCCCAGCAATTTGAGTAACACCACATTCAGAATGGATCTTGAGGATTAGCCTTAACTCAAATTACACTTGGAAACCTGTCCCCTTCAGCCCTGCAATCTGTACAGGAATGAAAAGCCTGAGGGCCATTTCGCACGGCTTCAAAATAGCACAATGGTTGCTAATTGGAAACGCTACTAATTTGCCATAACCCACGACGTCGTAGACAATCTGCAACAATCCTGAAACCGACCCGCCAAAAGCGCTTCGTTGTGGCGCTTTCAGGGGAATCCAGAAAAGTGGATTCACCCTCCGGATAGCGATACACTCCTGCAACCAATCTGCAACACTAGCGCTAAAGACCTGTGCGTTACCATTGTTGCTGGTTCTTCAAAGTCCCTCCCCCTGGCTCTCTCCTCCAAACTTCCGGCGAAGCGATCGCCATTTTTTTTTCTCCGAGCGAGCGGGGATAAACGCACCGGCGAGCCTCTTTCTGTTTAGAGGCTTCCCTGGCTTCAGTCCTTCACCTTTAGTCACTAAGCACAAACCACTTAAAAGCCCGTTTGCTGAAATAAAGTCCCTTTATTTTTTACATATAAATTCAGCCGAAAATCGGGCCCGTGAGAAGGGGGGGGGGAATTTTTTTTATCACTCGAGGCAGCGTGCAAACGATCATACAATCAAACGACAGCTCACATTAGGCAGCTGGATGGGTCTCTCCGTAGCAACGAATCTACACAGATTCGTTGCTATGGGTCTGTTTTTTTTTAAAAAAACCTTTCTTAAAGGGAAAGCGGCTGTTTGGGAGCATGCTAACGGCTGCCCATTGGCTGCTTGACGGCCAGGGGCGGGACGAGCTTGGCAATAGCGCTTCCTTTCTAGCGATTTCTGCCGAGACCGGAAGCCTGTGGGAAACGCTAAAAAACGCAACTGATTCCACTACAAAGCCAGGTGTGCAAAACGACGAATTCCACTATTTTAAATGGCGATTTTTCATTCCGCAAACAATTTTCAACAAAGATCCCCGTGCGAAAAGGCCCTGAGTCAAGAGGACCTTCCAGTCCCAGCAGCCACAGCCACCACCAGAGACTGGAGGAGAATCTTTCAGGCTACTGTGCCCAGTCCAAGCAGGTGTCTTCTTGTATCTGTTACCACTGAAACACCCTAACACGGGGGTGGTAAACTCCCAGTCCACAGCCCGGTACCAGGCCACGAGGGCCTTGGAAATGGGCCGGCAGCGGCCACACCTGCCTCTCCCCCCCCTGCAGCGAGAAACTCACCAGGCCGCGAGAGAAGCGGCCGCTTTGCTCACAGCCCTACTAGCTTCTTGCTGTAAGGGGGGGAAGAGGCAGGTGCGGCCACCGGCATGCTGGCGGACACAAACACGAATGCGCGGAGTTGCCACGCATGTGTGTTAGCGCCCCCTGGTGGTGAAAACGCATGCACGTTTTCACCACCAGGTGGCGCTAACACACATGCGCAACACCCAGGCCACTGGCTCTTCCCCACCCCCAAGCCGGTCCTCAACCATACCTGCATTTGCCTGAGGATCTGGGTTTTATTGCCAGGTGTGACAATATTAATCTTCCTCCCTCCCTCCAAAAAAACTGAAATCTCACTATTTCTTTAAAAATATTAATATTCAAAAGGGCACAGGGTAAATGTCATAGTCTAGATTGCACAATTAAACAGACTGACTATGTGTGACTAGGGATGAAATTCTACTTCAGTGTACATCACTCCACACCTAGAAATCTGGGTGAAAGCAACAAACCCATTTTTAATACATATGTCATATGTACACACATCTCAAGATGCTGGGACTGATGGCAGATCACTGTCAAGCATACAACACCAGGAATGAACCAGCAGCTGCATAACACATGAAAAAGCTGGGTTTGAAGTTGAACCTCTTCAGGGTGAACTACGACTCTAAAGCCACCCTGGTTTGGGTCTACAGACTGTAAATCCCGGCTTAAGCATATGATGGACTCTTCATGACACGACTCTTGACCAGGTATATAGTGCCAGCAAAGTGCAGAAAAATTATTTGCAGTCTAGAAAACGCCTCTTCCTATCATTGCATTCTGCATTCCCATTCACTGAACAACCCTTCCAAAGAAAGACTGCCAATTCAGCTGTTTGCAAACCCACCGTTTTAATCTGCAATGAATGTCTCAATTGATCAGTCCTACTAATTACGTGAGAAATGCTGGCAGCCCCTAAAATGAACATACTTAGCAAGGAAATGAGCAGGAGACGCAGACAGAAAGCCTGTGTCCAATAAATTGCCTGGTTCAGCATTAATATGTCATGCAGTTCATTCCTTAAACCGCTGACCAAATCGATCTGCGTTTACACACCTACAATCAACCGAACCTCTTAAAAAATACCTCCACGGGCCGTTTACAAGTCACACAAAACTGCAGAAATGAATCAACATTAAGGGGCAGATTAGCTGCTGCCTTTGTGATGAATGGCGTCGACACCAGAGCGACTCTCGCTGTTTCGGTTTCTGCTGCCCTCTAGTGACCGACGTGAGGAGCGACCCGCTGTTTGAACTCGCTGTAAAATGTCACTCGACAAAGAGACGGTACATAAAACAGGGTACGATGTGAATGGCTGATTATCAATCGCCCTTATCACCACTGGCAAAAGAGCGGGTCATTTGTGAAGGGAAATGATATTTTGTGAAAGGCATCTGGCTGTTGAAGTTTATTCAGACATTTAAAGCAACAAAGTGCAGATGGTTTTCTGCCCAAGAAGAATCATTAAGGCATAGACCAATGCTTCTCTTTGTTTTCATGACCCCCCCCAGTCCTGGAAAGTACACTGAGCTCTACAGGGAGAGCAAAATAATTATTTCCCTTCCCTAGCCAAAATAACAGCGTATCCCTGAGAAAACGGCCAGAGCCACTGTAAACAAGCTCTCCTGGGAATGTTCAATCCCAAAGGGCAGTGTGGGTTCTCTGGTGTGCACAAAACAGGGCCACCTGGGCTTTGGTGTCTTGTGGGAGTAAAGAGTAGAAAGCACTGCTGAGCACTTAATCACAACTGGACTCCACACTGAGGCAGCTTCCAGCCTCCTGTCTCTGCTCCTAGTACAAACATTAAGCCCACATACACACCCAGTCCCAACACATCTAATTATTTGAAACATCATATGTAGGCTATGGGAATAAACTTGCATCCAAAGGGAGGGGGGGTTAACGCCTACATCCTTGTGACATGCTCCTATTCTCCCTCCCTAGGTTCACTAGAGCAGGGGTAGTCAACCTGTGGTCCTCCAGATGTTCATGGGCTACAATTTCCATAAGCCCCTGCCAGCAAATGTTGGCAGGGGCTCATGGGAATTGTAGTCCATGAACATCTGGAGGAGCACGGGTTTACCCTGCACTAGAGAACTTGCTTTCTGGGAAGCACAGGACAATTTTTACCCATCCCTGTTTATGAGCCAGGACTGATGCCTATTTACCAAGTATTAACCTTGGATCTAACCTACTGGTGAACCAGTAAGCGTATTATCCTGCTAGATGGTGAGGTGAATCTTACCACTCTCTTGCTTCCTTGGATTTTATAAAAGAGGCCAAAGATTATCTTCATCACTTAGCAGGACAGGACAAATGACCGCACCAAGATAACATAATTACAACACAGTAAATGGCAGTCTAGATTTGCCATGTGGCACCATAAAATTTGTAAAGAAATGTCCTTTTCCATTTAGGCTTCTAGAAATGAGGGGGGATGCCAGGACAGCCACCGAACCATATTGTTAAATGAGCATTCAAGAAGAGAAAGAGGATAGAAAAAGAGAAAGCAAGAGAAAGATAAGAAGAGAGAGAAGGAAGAGAGTGATAGCAAGAAATATAGGTAGAAGGAAAGAAAGTAAGGGAGAGAGAAAGAAGAACAGAGAGAGAAATATATAGAGAGAGGGAGAGAAAGACAGAGAATTACAGAAAGAGATGGAAATTAAGAGAGGGAGAGAAGTAAATCAAGAGAGAGAAAGACAGAGATAGAAAGAAAAAGAAAAAGAGTGATAGAAAGAGATAAAGAAAGGGTGAGAGAGGGATAGAAAGAAAAAGACAGAGAGATAGAAAGAGAGATGTAGAAAGAGACAGAAAAGAGAGAAAGTGGGGAAGGCCTGCTGCAGTATCTCCCAGGCTGTCTGGAGCTTTTCGTGCCCCGTGAGCCTGGAAGAGGCAGTGGCAGACAGCCTTCCCGCCTGCACTCCTCCCTGGGCCAAAAAGCCCTTTCGGCCCAGGGGAAGTGGGGGTGGGAACTCTGCACCTCCCGCCCTGCAGCCCCACCAACCTCCATCCCCAGTGGCAGGCAGGGACATACTGGCACCAATAGTACGTGCCAGAGTGCCACTGGCCGGGTTGGTGAGGCCAGAAGCAACCGGTCTACGGGCCAATCAGGAAGCAGCAGGAAGTGAAGTCCGGACAGAGCATGCCTAGGAGGGCCCTGCTCAATTACATATAACAGCAAAAGCTGTTACAGCTTTTATTATATTGATATAACACCCTCCCCTACAGCTCAGGGCGGTTTACATAAAACATAAAGATAAATACATTATAATCCAGAATAACACCAACTGAACAACAGTGGTTTCATAACAATTCATAACTAACGGTTGTAATGTTAACATTAACTATGGCCCCTGTTTAGCTTAGTTTTGTCAGGCCATCCATATTAGATGCTAAAAAGAGGCTGTAGGTATTTCACATCAATTGGAATTAAGTTAAAACACTTTTCTACAAACAAGGTCTAGCCAAAATTATGTTCTCAGAATACCATTAGATTCACACGGAGATATATGCATATATTTTACACTCCTGTGGGAACTTTTTAAAGAGCTTAATTTAGCATCATTGTATTCACAGACTACCTGGATTTTGGGACAGAAGAGAGCACTGATAAAAGTTTGCATGTAGCCAATATTCACATACCATCATATAGCCTAGTGAGTTTAGGGCAGTAGTTCTCAACCTTCCTAATGCCACGACCCTTTAATACAGTTCCTCATGTTGTGGTGACCCCCAACCATCAAATTATTCTTGTTATTCTTATTATTGTTCTTTCACAGAAATTAAACTGAAACTAACAAATGGCTGCAGTATCTCCCAGGCTGTCCAGGGCTTGTTCCTGATAATATAAAATGGTTTTGGTTTTGGTTCTGGTTTTGGTTTTTTTTGGGGGGGGGTCTCAGTTCAGTTCTTTCTCTTGCCCCACCATGCTGATCTCGCTCTTTTCTGCCTGCCAGAGGAGCAGCAACAATGGTGCCCCCCCTGGCCAACCTGCTCACCTTGCCACGACCCCTGTGAAAGGGTCATTCGACCCCTAAAGGGGTCCCGATCCCCAGGTTGAGAACCACTGGTTTAGGGGTGGATAACCACTGTTACTGTTAAGGAAAAATGATGCTCAGGTGATAGGCCTGGATATGCTAGCAAACATTAACTAAATGCTTGGCCTGATACCCCAAAGACCTGGGAATTTTGCCAGCAATTGTGATATGGGAAGGGTTGGATTACTGACTACCAAAGAGCCCCAATTCAAGTTCAGCAGTGGGTTCCTGATATACTTTTATTCTAACCTCGATTAGTACGCATATGGCATGTATTGTTACAATATTGTTTCTTTGATTTCTACTCTTTCATCCAAGAAGATTCTTGAGGTGGCTAACATAAGATTTAAAATACATCAATCTGGATTCGCCACCCATCTTGCAGGCCCCAGAACATGATCCACCATGTCATGGATCAAGATCCAATGACTTTTAGACCCAGGAGATAGTTATACCCCCATTTCCCCTGTCCAGATCATTCATCATAATGGGGGATCTTGCCACAAGAGCAGGAAAGGAGACATCCACCTTCCAACTATATGCAAAGGAAAATATGCACCACATTATAGGGCACAGCTGATGTGGGGGCTGTGGAAATGTCCCCTTGCTGGCACTCACCACACTAAAAGTTATTGTCAAAGCACTGCATATGCACTTTCCACCCTTAGTGCAGAAACATTCCGTTCCAAAAATATTAAAGCAGTTTTTTTGTAAGTTCATAAAACAGATGGGCTGTTATCAGGACAGACATCTGGATTCTGAACCCGGAAAGGCATCTGGATTTTCTATCCCAAAACGTAACAATTGTGCACTTATTGCCCTATAAATGGATGGGCTGTCAGTAGGCACGCTCTCAAACAAGCTACTGTATAATTTCATCCTAACAGGCAGCTCAGTTGGGTTCTACGGCACAGTGACCTTCTCAGTGGCTCCAGCCACACCCAACATCCACCAGGCTGGCCCTCACATGAACAAAAGCAAACAGCAGTATTCTTCTGTAGGGGCTATGCTACCCCCTGGCCAGGCCTTTGTCTACATAACTGTATCCCCCCCCCTCCAGCCCCCTTCAGCTGTTCCCAGGGATCTCTGCAGGAACAGATTCCACAAGTTCCCTGGGGAGCAATTTTTTGCTGCTGCCCCAACCCCAGCTGGAGGGAGGGGAAGAACTCCATGCTTGTCGCAGGCAGCCTCTTCCTCTCCTGACAGCAATGGGACAGCAGTCGGGCCCCCAGTCCTGGAGGCAGGGAGTCACCTGGGCTACACATTCACGACAGGAATTCTCAAAACTGTCTGGCATCGGGGCATCAAAACGCCCTCGGCAAGACCCGTGAGAGGGATCCTTGACTGGCTTTCAGGGCAGCGGCTGTCGGCCTTCCCTGCCCTCTTCTTCCCTCCCCCGGCCCGCCCCGGCATACTCTGTGGGGGGGGGGGTGCGTGCCTCCTCTCCAGTCTCCCAGGGAGCCTCTTTTCTGTAGAGCGGCAGGACAGACGCGGAGCGAAGTGGGGCCCGCGGCCAGGCAGCTGGGAGCTCTTGCAGCTGGTTTACATTCCCCGCTCGGCTGAGGGCTTGCTTGACAGCCTCCAACGCAAACACACGCCGCACTGTTGGCAGGCTTCGGCGGCGGGGAAAGGGAGGCTCGGGGAGGGGGGCTACGCCAGCCGGCGCCCCTCTCCCGCCCGCCCGCCCGCCCGCCCACACGGCAAAGAAGGTTCCGCCGGCCCTGGAAGTGGCCCCGTCGGCCGTCAGAGGGCTTCCTTCCGAGGAAACCTGGGCAGGAGGGGGGCGAGAGGCTCCTTTTGCATGCCTCCCCCCCCCCCGCGCCGCCGGCCCCTTGGAGGAAGGGAGATGGCCTGATAAAGGCCGCAGCCGCGGCCTACGAATGCTGCCCTCCCTCCGCATTCCTAGCAGCGACCGCCAAAACACCGGCTGGCCGGCGGGCGGCCGGACAGCAGGCTGGGGGAAAGGGAAGGGGGAGCGAGAGCGTCTCGCAGGGACCCGCGTCGGGGCAGCGCCCTCCCTCCCTCCCTCGCCACTGAGGCTGGGTGGGCGAGCGTGCCTTCCTCCGAGCCACTTGGCCCTGTCTAAAGACGGGCGCTTACGCAGCGGAGGCTCCGCGGCCTGCTCGGCTAAACAAACGTCAACCCGACGGAGGAAAAGAGCAAGATCTCCTGGGGGGACGTGCAAATGCAAACACTGGGAGAGCCAGAGCAAAACAAAGGCCCTGCTCAGCCGGCCGGCCGGGGAGAAGAGGAGGAGGAGGAGGAGGCGGGAGACGGGGCGGGGGGCAGCGTTGGAAAGCTTGGCCGCGGCCGTCCCCTCTAAAGCGGACAGGCCCGTGGGTGCCCAGTGGCCCTTTCCTTGCCTCAGTAGTCGCCCGCCTCTACTTTCCAGAGAAGTGAAGTTCGGGGATCTTATTCCCCGCTGGAGGCAGCTGGGTGTGGGTCTGGGCTCTGCATGCCTGGGGATCAGTCCCTGGGAGAGCGGGTGGGTGTTGCCCTCAAGCCGGATCGATGTTTTGTGTTGGTTAGTTGTAACCCTTTCAAGAATCCCAGTGCGAGAGAACGACGCTGAAGATTGATGTCCAAAAACGCAACCTCGCGGGGGGGCGGGTGTCCAGCGCCCATATTTTGTCAAGAAAGGTGGAGGGCTTAGCCGGGGGGGGGGGATCCTGCCTCCCCAGCGCCCGTGCCTGAGAAGGCGTCTTCTGCACTGGCCTCTCGGGCGAGGAGAGCTCTTGATTGACCCCCGCCTAGACAAAGACAGGAAACGGACTTTGCTCAGGAAAACGCACAGAGCCGAAGGGGGCAGGCGGCGGCCGCAGCGAGTAGCGGACGAGTGTTGCGTCAAGACTGCTGGGCTCTCGGCGGCACGACCCTTTCTGTATATTCATGATTTGGCTCACGCGATCTTTGAACACAGCGAAATTTGCGCGGTGGGAGGGAGGGTGCAAAGAGATTGTCAGCAAAGGGGACACGCCTACATTTGAGCTGCCGGCGGTGCGGCCTCGCCAGGACGAGTCTGTCCGAAGCTAGGGGGTGCCGAGGTTCCACTTCACCTGGAAATCCAGCGTTCAAATTGCACTGTGGTTGTGGTTCCTCCGTGGACTGAGTGAAAGGCAGGTCCTCAGAGGCCCTCGGCGCTAAATGTCTAGGGGGTTTCATTCAATCATTCATTCCTTATTTACGACCCAGAGATCAAACAGATCAGGGATTTCTAAGGGTTTCGGTCAGGAATGAAGCCGGACTGTTTTAAATAGGCTCCGTGCACGGCCATGAATCTTTCAGCACCTGGTTGACCTGGCATGTACCGCAGAAAATACTGGGGGGGGAGGGGTGTAAAGCAACAGGGTGCATGTGTGGGGGTTTCATCCAACTCAGGGGTAGTCAAACTGCGGCCCTCCAGATGTCCGTGGACTACAATCCCCATGAGCCCCTGCCAGCGAAAGCTGGCAGAGGCTCATGGGAACTGTAGTCCATGGACATCTGGAGGGCCGCAGTTTGACTACCCCAGATTCAATTCATCAGGTAGCTTCTGACACTCGAAAAAATGTTCTCTCCTTGCTTCAAGTTGAATCCAATACATCCTTTGAAGCCTTCGCCCTCCCTTCTCTGTTCTTTGTTCCCGACGAAGCACAAAGGGCCCAAAGCCTCCTCGGTCAGATTCTACTGGTCTGGCAGGCCTTGACTTCCGCAGAACTTCTCACCATGATGAGAATTCAGTGGGTGGCTCTTCTCGCAGCAGACGCTGCAACAGGAAACGTTATATAGATAGAATTCTATGGCCTCGTGGGTCAAATAATGAAAGAAATAGGGTGTGGGTGGGTGTTTAAAGGGAAACAGGATAGCACCTCGGATTCTATCCAGTCATCTTGCAAAAGATTGTTACAAGCGGGAATCTGACCCTGTTATACCGAATGCACTTCATTTAAGGCCACGCAGCATTAATAATGGACGTTCCAGAATTGATGTCAGTTGAACTTCCTTCTGGGTAAGTGTGTTTAGATTTAGACTAGCCTGGACCCTTCCATGCGAAGAGGATCCGCTTCTGTGTCAGGGCTAAAATAAAGGGGAAATCTGGATGGATTTGAAAGGCGATAGAGAAGCCCGTGCTGGTTTCGCCACCTCGTGGTGAAAAATAGAAGTGCAAACGTATTTGCAAGGCAAACCAACCAAATGAAGATGCTTTGCTTTTCGCATTGCAATTAATATAACCACCGATCTTTCACACTGAACAACACTGGATAACATCAGATTACATGCTGCTCATGTCATGGCTTTACAAGTTTTCCGAATGAAATATCTACGGGATTACAGATCGAAGAATTATCTCTTTCCCAATTAATGGCTTGTTGAACTTTTTTTTTTTATCTCGTTCTGGATCGGCGTGTTAATTCTCTTTCACACAAGCGTTTAAACGCTAATCGTAACATTTTTAATACCCCCAATTCACTTGTCTAGCGTGGAAATCCTAATTTTAAAAATACAGTTTCGAGCTTTAGATATCAAATAGAGACTCCAGACACAGCCGAGGCAATATAGCTTGATAAACACGGTGAGGCGCTAGTGAGCACTTGCTGAGGAGGGAGGGGGATCTCACCCCTCCGATATTTGCATGGACAGCCACGATTGGTTAAGACGTACACTCGCTGTCATCTCGTGCGTTCACGTCTCCTTCCTCCAATGGTTGACCAAGGTCCCTGTGATTGGTTGACGAGATGGTAGTCAATCATTTCTAGTTTGCATAATGGAGCCTCTGTAGTGTGCAGGGCGGCAGTCGGAGGTTGCAAGAGCAAGCGGCAGCAAAGGCCGGAGAGAAGGAAAATATTGACACGGAGCCCCGTTTCGGGAGGAACATGGCTGGAACAAACGGCCATATTGTGGCGGCTCTCGCTGACGCTCAGTGAATGACGGTGCTAAAGGCATTAAAGAGCAAATGATCCCACAGTCGCAAATAAAGTTCTATTAGTGGATTTTTCTCTGAACAAATTCAGAGTCCAGTGGCACCTTTAAGACCAGATATCTGGGGAAGTGTGCGTGCACGAAAGCTTGAATAAAACTCTGCTGATCTTAAAGGTGCCCCTCGACTCTACATTTGTTGTGCTGCTTCAGACCAATTCGGCTACTCACCTGAATGATTTTTGCTCTATAAATCTATGCCGCCCACGTTCTCTGGATAATCGTTTCAAGTCCATCAATTTCAGGGTTTCTGAGCCAGTGCGTGAATTGCATGAGCAGGTAGAACGAGGCACTAAGGGCAGCTTTCACCTGTGAATGGAGTGACCCTGTTAACGGCGCCGCATCAAAGGAGATCTGGCTTGTCAGCACGAGCCTGGGCGTGTATTTTCTTTTCATGTGACATCCCTTAAGCCATGGTTTCCCCTAAGGGTGTGAGGCGTATATTTGCTTTTCCAACTTGATCTCATTCTTGTCATGTGGTGGTTTGAACTGTAGAATGCCATTAATTTTGAACCCAGGCTCTCAATGGCAGCCCTTCAGGCCGATATGCTCGCTGCCTGCTTGTTCCAGCCGGCTTGTGGAAGCCTCCTTTCCGGTCGTGCATTTCAACACGCGCTGAGCACATGACAAGCGCTGGATTCGTGCTTAAGACTTTGGAACAAGGATGTCAGAGAACCACATGAGACATTGAATGTGGGGCAATTTCTGCGGGTCGCCGCCTTTAAACGGTCATTTGTCAAAAGGTTTGTCCTCTGGGCTCCGACCACCAAATTTCCTCATTCAGAGATGGAGACTCAGCCCTGCTAGCGGAATTTGAGTCGGGGCTCTTCTTCTCCAGGCCGTCTTCCCTGCGGGCATGCGCTGTCCGCCGCCACCGCCGCCGAAGGTCAGACCTGCTCTGATTGACTCAGCGGAAAACGTCTTCAGGCCCCACCAGACGCCGTCGCTGCCCAAGTTCGGAGACGTCAATCAGTCTTCCTCGGCCTGACGGCTTGCTACGTCATAGGCAGCGAGTGACCAATCGTCGGGCAGCCTGGAGAAGCTGAGGGAGGCGGGGCCTCGCTTGTGTGAAAGTAGAAGCGCATTGGCGAGCGGGCGAGTGGAGAGGAAAGTAAATCTATCCGGTGAATCTAAAGGCCCGCGATGATTTACACGTGCGTTTCATTATTTGTAACACGCTGGGAAGTTATTAAAAGCAAGATCTATAGCTTCCTTTTCCTAGGTACAATTGGCGGTTAGTATTCTTCCCTGTGCCAAATTACAGAGGGGGTTGTATCCAACGGAGCTGGGGGTTTATGGCCAACATGATGGATTTTATTTCCTTATGGTTTCATATGCTCGTATTTCACTTTTATGAGCCTAAATTTCGATCCTCTGATCTGCAACGGCTGCAAAGCTAGCAGTGATCTGACTGATTACAGGAGTGTAGACGACTGATTGTAAATTACACGGGCTTTTTTTTTTTAATGGACCGATGTACAGAGATCTCCATCTGTGTGCCGAAAACAGATATAAAGTCGTGGAAAACGTGAGCAAAACTAATCACCTTCTCCAAAAAGTGCCTGATGGCGATAGCTGGAGAGATCTAGGCCGCCTGGAATCCGTCCTTGGCCCCTAGGCCCAGAAAGGGTGAACTTCTTGGTTGTTGCAATTCAAAGTCATGGCCGTGCTCCTATGCATCTCTAGTATGAGGCAGAGCACATCTGGGGAGAATTGGGTGTTGCACATCGCAGCATGTTTGTCCACCAGTAAGTCCCCCGGAGTTCGGTGGGGCTTTCTCTCAAGTATGCATAGCATTGCACGGACAGTAAAGTGCATTCTTCAGGGTGCAGGGCTGAAATGTTTAAACAGTTGACCTGCGTGCTCTTACTTGGGAGTAAGCCCCATTGAATTCAACGGGCCTTCCTTTAGAGGAAAAGCATTGCACGCGGCAGGACAGCCGAAACAGGCGCTCCCTGAAGGGGTTTCTTTCCTAACAGGAGCGGGGAGGCGGGCTGGGATTATAGCTGGACTGTAGCTAAGACTATGGAGCAATTCATCCAAGAGGAACCCAGGTTTATGGGAACTCCCCCCGCCCCCAGTCCGCTGGCATTCGCTTCTCGTCGGGAATACTGCCTCTGGAAAATCCCTCTTTGGAACGGAAGGCCCAGTGCCGGGCGGACCCAACTCCCGACCGCAAATGGTCAGCGCCGGAAAGAGCTGTTAGGACCGCGGGACTATTGGGCAGGGAACTCGCCCGCGCGGCAGTTCTTGCTTCCCGTCTAGTCTCCTCCCTTCCCGCCACAAGAGGGCGTGCGATCGCCGGTCTGCGCACCAACTTCAAAGGCTCAGAAGCCGAGACAAGGGGGGGGGGGTATGCCTAGCGTGAGATTAGAATGAATCATAAATTCAGTCTTTTTTCTTTTTTTGGCTTCTCGCTCCGTGTTCGGCCCTCGTCCCCAAGCCAGCCGAGGTGGCAGCTGGGTAAGGTTCCGTTATTTTTGACAGAAGGCTCTCGGGGTCTGTGATGCTCATAAATCCATCAGACGGTTTAATAAATCCCGACCGACACAGGGAGGGCCAGGAACGGGCAGCCGAGGAGCCTGGCACCGTGCAAATCGTACTTCCACCCAGCGGCTCGAAAGCAAACCTAACACCGAAATGTTGTCTGGGCGATCTGTCTTGAAAAAGTTACAGGGTGTTAAAGATTTGCAAAGCTCCATCAAGCCGTAAAAGATTATGAAGCAGAGCCGAAGGTTTATCGAATGACTTCCCGTCTCGGAGCTCCCTTTAAGCTCTCGCCCTTGTGATCTTGGCAGCGCTCGGAGCCCGTAAATGGGGAGGGGGAGGGCCTAAAGGAGGGTCTGGTGAGGGTCTCTCTCGCTTTCTCTGTTTGAAGGTGTATCGTTTCTATCGCAGGGAACTTAAATCGATTTTCCAGGAGACCATATCAGGTAGTCAAAACAAAAAGTAACAGAAGAGAATTAGGCATGGTACTTAAAAAAAAAACGCACTAGCACGAGCAAAGGTTGCAGCCCTTTTAATGTGACCTTGAAGTTGGCAAATAAGAAATGCGCGCGGGTGCGGGACCGAGAAAGCACCCGAAGGAGTCTAGGCCTGTTCGCTTCTCAATGGAGATCTCTACCCCTTGAGAATATATTCTTGCGCACGAGAGAGAGAGAGAGAGAGAGAGAGAGAAGAAGAAGAAGGACCGGCTTTGAGGAAGGGGGTCTGCCCCAGAGTCTCCTCGAGGTGTGAAGGGTCTGGCCAGCCACCCGAACACCTTGGCATGGTCTGGGTGGGCCGCGTGGGAAGCTGCGGAAAGCAAGTCGCCTCGCGAGGAACAGGAAATCTGGAAAAGCAGGAAGGCCAGGAGAAACTGAAGCGGAACATAAACATCCTGCGCCTCTCTAATTATCCTGCGTGTCGGCATGGATCCCTGCGCGGAGCTGTAGCAAATTGAAACCTGTTGAATGCACGTTTAGCGTTCAGCCCCATCGCCGCCCATGCATGCCTAGGTCAACCGCGGGTGAAAAGCAGCACGGGTTTCATCTCCGCGCTAGGGAGGTTCCCTCCGAGTAAGCAGGCACAGGTGTGACTCTGAGCTTCTCAAGTCAGTAAAGTGCCCGAAAAACCTCATAACAAGAATTAATTCTTACCTAATTACCCTCCTCGGTGGGACCGATCGTCCATTCTCTTTTCTGGCAGTAGAAAGGGGGGGGGGGGTGCAGCTGACGTTTCTTAGTAGAGGTGAAGGGGGAAAGGAAGTTGCTCGGTCTCCTTGGCTGTAGTCGAATCGGGCCCCTCGGACTCAGCGGAGCGGAGGACATTCCGCAAGACACTTTCCCTCTATGGTTCCTCCTTTACCTGTAACTTCCATAGAGCAAAGCGGCTTCCTCTTGAGTAACCCGAATCGGGCTGAGTTCAGGAGCAGGCCAGGGCAGTGCAAGGCAAACGGGACTTATTCCTGGGGGGTCTTCATCTAAACATTGTGAATCGACATTTCTTATGTACACAGCTCTAAACTTGAGCACATGAGCAGCTTCTGGAGAAAAACAAATTCGGAGGGAGACTTTTCCTTTTTAAAGTGTAGCTGCCCTACTGCCCAATATTGAGCACGGTCCCAGACACGTTAACAGGGGAGGGAGCGACCATGAACTGGATGCATTTGAATTCCAGTGGCACCTTTAAGGCCAACAAATATTTATTCAAGGTGTGAGCTTTCAGGTGCAAGCACTCTTCCTCAGACTGTGAACTGACCATCAAGACATTGGGAATATATAAGCAAAAGTTAATTCTGTTGATTTTATGTTTGCTTATATATTCCCACTGTAGGGAGTTCTTAGTCTGACGAAGGGTGCTTGCACTCGAAAGCTCACACACTCAATAAATCTTTGTTGGTCTTAAAGGTGCTACTGGACTCTGATTTTATTGTGCTACTTCAAACCAACACAGCTACCCATTTGAATGGATGCATTTGTTTTTCGTGTGTGGAGTGTTTGAACTCTGGCCTGTGACCCTCCTGAAGCCAAGGGGAAAGGCATGTTCCAAGGCATGTTCTGCTGCCCAGGTGTTGGGGGGGGCTCTCTTGCCCAGGGGCACTTGTGCACAAACAGCCCTTCATTTCTGGGGAGCCTGTTGAGCCCTGCAGTCGCCATAGTAGACTGGATCTTGGTCCTGGACTCCCAGTCCCAGGCGATGGCCTTCCGGGCTGTTCGGGCAAGCAGTGCAGACTTGGGCTAGAACTTCCCCTGCACGGCCAAGGAGCCGCCATGGCTGGAACCAGGCGGGGCTGGAGTGTAATATCATGGCCTGGTTCTTTCCAAGAGACAGAGGCGGGCCTGCTTTGAAAGAAATACCCTGGAAGTGAAACCGGCTTGGCAAGGTCAAAATGCAAAGTTGACCTGCGGCTTGTCTGGCTCCTGCTCTGCATGTTGCATTTTCATATAATTTTGCAGGCAGCCCCCCCCCCCACTCCACCCCACTACCCGCTTGGTACTCCCCGGGAACCCTGACTGGATAGCCCAGGCAAACCGGATCCGGAAGCTAAGCAGGGGCCACCCTGGCTAGTATTTGGCTGGGAGATCCGCAAGGACCACAAGGGTCCTGACGCGGAGGCAGGTGATGGCAAACCACCCCCGAAGGTCTCTTGCCTGCCTGCTAGACGAGCCTCGCCTCGCCTCGCCTGGCCCCTCAAAGCAATAACTTCGCGAGGCAGCCTTCGAGAGAGTTATCCCTTCCTCAAGGGCTGCCCTGCGGGTGGCCCGCCTCGGGAGGACGCAGAGGGACTAGATGAACGGCGGCTCGCAGCGGGATCCTTCCAGACGCGGAGCAACCGCCTGCCGTTTCCCACCTCTCCTCCCGACCCACTTTTCGGCGGAGCTAGCGAGCCGACGCGTGGCGCCCAGTCCCCACTGGCTGCTCGGGAAGCTGCCCGCGGGAGGCCTCGGGGAAAGGGGCTTGCGCCGCCTCCCAGGAGCCCTCGTCGGTCGCTGGCGTGGGAAGGCGCAGGCTCCTTGGCGTGGAGGAGAGCCCCTTCCCCAGACCGAGACTTCCTGCCAAGTCAGCGGCCCTGACTGGCTCTGCGTCGCCGCGTCGGGGAGAGCTGCCTAGAGGCTCCCAAGCCAAACGTGGAGCGCCACCGAAGCGCCTCCCGTTTCTCTGCTGCTGACCAGAAAGCCAGAGCCCGCGGCCTCCTAAGCCTGTTCGGTGGTCCCCGCGGAACGGCCTGCTAGAATAGCAGACCTGGGGACGGAGGGAACACTGGTGTTCCCAGGGACATTCGCCAGGGACATGCTAAGGTTTTAACCCGAGTTTAGTCCCCTGTGGGATCGGCAGGTTGCTTCGGGCCCAGGAAGGTTGTGGATCGAGTTTTAAAGCACGCTTCAAGCTTCTAGTCCTCAGTAATCCTACTGAATAACTTGCACGTGGAGAGGATCGTGTAGCTGCCCAGCAGGAAAGGGCATCCAAAGTGGCGTTTTGCACTAATTTCACTTCAAACTAGTTTATAAATTAAGACTCTTATCGGCATTTTTAAAATTATTGTTTTGAAGAGCCATATACTCTTTCAATTTTTTTAGTGTTTTACATTTTTTTTAAGTGTTTCGTGTTCTAGGAATAAAGAACTGGGAATAATGCTTTATTTTTAAAGGTGTAGATGGTACCAGGGGCTGGCAGCCTTATTCATGTGTCTGGCCTTAAATTTCAGTGGAAAGGTAGTGCTTCAAGGGACCTGTGGTGCTTGGCTTTGGCTAATTCAGGGCCCATGGTACATGCAGAAGACTATGTACATTCTGCATAGCTTGAATAAGTAAATAAATAATCTCCAATGGAAAGCCCTCCTGTTTTTTAAAAAAATAAAATCACCCCCGTTGCACATCTTTGACACTATGAGTAGGGAAATGAGCCCATAAGCCTGTTCTTTTATGAACATTGCCACTTGCCCTCTGTAGACCACTACAAATTCTATTGAATTTGACACTGAGGTGCTTTTTCTTCCTCGCAAGGAAAAGAAATGTAACCTATCGGGATGACGATGTATCATGTGCAAAGTGAAACCAATCCAGGGTTGTCGATGCTTTTCTGCAAAGAACGGGTTTTTCACTAGAGAACATTTACCTCCCTCGAAGCAGACATATGCTCGGTGCAAAAATGTCGTCTCTCAAATACCAAACTCTGTTAAGGCTTTGATCATAGCTGTTCTACAGTGAAATACCCTGACTTCAACCACCATAAGCACAAGAGTTTCTTTCTCTGGGGACACGCGGATTTGATTTGGGATACTGAATGCGGCCTTAATGATGTCCGTCTGAGCTTTTCACGGTTTGGGGGAGACCCACCCGCAAAGCGATGGAGGAAAAGCGATGTTTGCTGCTTCTTCAATGGTCTCTCCCGGCTTCCATTGTGGATCTGAATGGGCCATTTGCCAGGCTCTGTGTTCCGCTTCTCCATGCTCGGCATGCAGCCGCCGACTTTCAGAGAGCATCCAGGAAGTAATCTTTATACCCGTTTAATTTGTCCAAACATTTTCCGTCTGTGGCTCGGCCAAGGGCAGCCCCCCTCTGACAGAGCCCGCGAAGTCACACTTCCCCGTAATGGGCCACAGGCTCTTTGAATGTATTGTGGAGAGAAGTAATTGAGGGGTGGGGAGGCCGGGGAAGGGGGCTGCAAATAATAAGCGGTTTGCCACTAAAGTCTAAAGCCACCCCCGGGTCAGCAGACCACAGACATCGTGGCCGCCGCCGAAGAGAAGGGCCTCGATTTCCTCTCCCTTTCATGTTGTTGTTGTTGTTCCCAAGCGCTCTTTGAAGGCGTGTCCAAGGCATCCGCCGAGATAGCATCTGATAAATCACAAGGGGAACAGAACGGCCCCCACACCGGCGGCGGGTCATGGGGCGCTGTCTGCTCGGGTCTTGATGAAGGGGGCAGCGGGCGTTGCGAGGCTCGCGCTGAAGATACACCCAGCAGCTTTGGTCGCTTTTTAAACGACGGCCTCTGTAGGCCCCGCGGCCGCAGCTCCGCACACTGCGGTTGGCCAGCGGGTGAAAATCTTTTGCAGGAGGACGGCAGCCGAGGAAAGTTTCCATTTGCAATTAGCAGGCTTCGAATCTACGCCTGATTCCGGGAGTTCCTTCCCACCCCCCACCCCCTTCTGGAAATTAAACGACTTCTAATTCCCTGAACGAAAGGAGAGGAAGCCCGGTGGGTGATTTTTCTTACTCGGGTTTCCCTTTGATCCGTAGGAAGCAGACCCCCCTGCGTTGCTTGGCTCATTAAACTAATAAGATTAGAAAGATTAGCACACACACACACTCCAATACCGTGTGGCTAATTGTTTCCATCTGTTCGAGATCGTGTATTTTATTAATAATGAGGAGAAGGAGGAGGGTGGGAGTTGAATTACAGAGAAGCCCTCTTGAAAACGGAGCTTTAAAGCCGGACCACACAGCAGACCAATTAAGGCGGCACTGGAGGAGACAGAAAAGGGGGGCCTGTTTGGACGGGTTGCAGGCAAATGGATGGCAATAAAATCTGGGTGGAGATATTTATAGCTTGTGTCTCTTTTCCTAACAAGCAAGCGGCAAGGGCGGGGGCGCGGGGTACGCAACGCCGAATCCCCGCCTACTGCTGCATATGGATTTAGTAGCTCCGTTCCATGACGTGACAACATTTGGATTGGTCCCGCTGACTCAAGAGGCGGTCACCGTTCGTCACTCCTCCCCGGCTGTGGATTTGCCTTAACACGCCTTCCCCGTGACGCAACCTCAAGGCTGTCCAATAGGAAGAACTCACTTAAAAAAATAGTTTCTAGCAATATGATCTTCATTCAGGGCCACTCTTTGCGCGCGTTGTCTTGAAAACCCCGCCTTCAAGTGCGGGGACCAGCCAATAGTAGAACTACATGCAAAGTGTTTGAATTTACATGCAAATAGTTTAAGAGGGTGGAATGAAATGCTTAGTATTTCGCTTCTCGCTGTAACGTTGAGACTGGCCTGATCTCGGCTGGCGAAAGTGACACGCCTGTCTAATGAGGAGGCGTGTTTTCTTCCTCCGCCTTCTTGCAAGTGGAGCGCGGATTGGACGAAAGGGCGTCCTATCACAACTCACGAGTACGCCCAAGTTAGTGTATTATTTAGGTTAATAACCGCTGTCGCTTCCAATTAAAGCAGGAAATAGTTGCTGAGATCATTTATTATCCCTGACGTTTAGGAACCAGATATTGGTATGATATGCTGTTTTGCAAAATTTTAGTTTGAGGAGGGGAGGGGAGGGGTAGTGTTCATGCATCATTTCATTCGTGAAAGCGACACGAAGTACTAATGTTTCTTTTCAATTGGAAACCATAAAAAGTAAAAAAATACTCTGCCAAATTTAAACTTCTGTTACAAATGTACGTTTCTAAAATTGGCATTTAAAAATTGTGCCTTTGGTTGTGCTATCAGAGGAGAACCCCATTTTCATCACTCATCTGTTCAGTTCAAAAGCATAGCATATATGAGAATATGTATCCAAAAATAAGAACAAAGATCACATTAGGGTGCAGCTTATGTGCCCCTGCTGTATTTATAGGGTTTCCTGTACAGAGTTCTTTCCACAAAGATGGTTTCGTTTGCAAAATATCTAATACAGTCTGAAACATCACATTTAAAAATAATCAAGTTTTCACCCCCAAATATTCATCTAAAATATTTTAAGATTTTAAAAGCTATACCCACAGGAAATAGATTATCACCACCTATGTAGCGGATTTTAATGTTCTTCCAGTTTTATTAAATTTAGGGTCAAGCGACATTGTATCTGAAGAAGTGTGCATGCATACGAATAAAACTTTGTTGGACTCTAAATTTGTTCTGCTGATTCAGACCAACTCAGCTACCCACTTGAATATGTCTATAGTTTTAATGTTATTTCTATTCGTGTTTATAAATACAACCCTAATTCCAAATATAATCAAATGGAAATAAATCCAACTATTGCTCCCAAATACTGTGTTTTGGATTGAGGTGCAGCAATCTGATGGCTTTGGAGGCAAGCCAGGTAGGGGCTCGTGGGAATTGTAGTCCATGGACATCTGGAGGGCTGCAGTTTGACTACCCCTGGCTTAGATAAATAGATAGGGTTATCTGTACACAGTGGTCAACTCTTAACATGATCTTCCCAGAGGCAAAGCCCATTGCACCCAGGGAAACAACAGCCACTAGGATGCACATCTGCACTGTGGCGTTCCTGGGGGCTGGCAACTTGTCAAAAGCTCCTGTCCACCCCAGGACTCTCCAAATCTCAAGGCACATTCCTGACCCAAGAGTCACCAAGTTCCAGGTGTGGCCTGGAAATCTCCTGGAATTGAAATTCATCTGCAGACTATAGAAATCCCCAGGGGGAAATGGCTACTTTGGAGAGGGGACTCTGCAATGACAACTTATCTCGAGGCTCCTGGAGATGAAAGGGCTGGCGTGGGAGGGTGCAACTCTGTGGAACTATGCCCTAGAGAGGTTGCATGATGCCAATCTCCAGTTGGGACATGGGGATTTGCTGGCATTGCAGGTCATTTCCAGGTGACAGAGATCAGACCCCCTGGAGAAAAGGGCTACTTGGGAGGAGGGAATCTGTGGTTTTGTATCCCTTGGAGATGCAGGGACACCAGGCTCCCGGTGGCAAAAAAAATAGAAATGCTGTGTGGCAGTTATTGCTAATAACAATAAACATCAAATAATTCCTAAACTTGTCAGTTTCTTCTTTCAATGAAAATATTTAATTGATAGCAAACTTTTCTTGAAGAACTGAAAACATTTCCGTCTGGACATTTTTCAGTTCAGTTAATTATCAAAGTAAATAAAAAAACAGTTGTGTGTTACAATCAAAGAAGAAAATATTGGTTGGCAAGGAGCTTACAGAGAGTTCCTCAATTACTGCCTCTATGACAGCTATTCTCAACTTTTTTACCATCGAGAAACCCCTGAAATATTCTTCAGGCTTTGAGAAACTCCAGAAGTGGGATCATCAGGTCCCAGCTGGGGGCTAGCATCCCTGCCACTGTTCAACTCCTCTCCAGACTGCAGAGATCAGTTCCCTGGTGGTAAGGGATGATTGGGAGGGGGGGGGTATTTGTGGCACTATACCAGCGTCAGTGTTCAGGGATGCCAGCCTCCAGGTGGGACCTGGAGAACCCCAGAATGAAAGTTCCTCTCCAGACTGCAGAGATCAGTTCCCCTGGAGGAAAGACCTGCTTGGGAGAGGGACGGGGTGTGTGGGCTGTGTAGCACTCCCCTCTACACACACACAGGGACACAGACATGGACACAGAGAAGACATTGGCCAGATGGTCCAAATGTAAAGGAAAGTAATCCCATAACAATCAATGAGCAAGTTAAAAAAAAGTCTTACGCCATCCTCCTGCAACAGCTTCTTCTGCCTGCGCTCCGGCTATATCTCTTTCAGGCAATGGCAATTTGTACAGCTCGGTGTAGTGGTTAAGAGGAGCAACTTCTAATGTGGTGAGTTGGATTTGATTCCCTGCTCCTCCACATGCTGGGTAACCTTGGGCTAGTCACAGTCCTGTTAGAAACTGTTCTCACAGAGCAATTTTTCTCAGAGCTGTCTCAGCTTCACCTACCACACAGAGTATCTGTTATGGGGAGAGGAAGGGAAGGTGATTATAAGCCACTCCGAACTGGCCCAGCCTGTCGTCGTATGCAGCATGCCTCTTTCAGTTAAAAGGCTCCTTCAGCATTGTATAAGAATCCTCTGAGTTTTGCTATAAGCCATACACAGAAATGCAGAGCACCTCTTCCCTCTAGTTTTGGTTGGTTGGCTTATTCTGGAGCAAGTAGGTTCAAACCTTGTTTACTTATTTATTCATTTATTTATAATTGGGCTTTTATACCTCCTTTCCCTGCAAGCAGGATTGGGGCAGTTTGCAGCAATAAAACATCCAGTGTTAAAAGTACAATAAGCATGTTCAACCATGATGAAATCCAATACGAAATCCCCATTCCCACCATCTGCACCAATCCTGGCCACCAATAAGGTTGTTAACATAATAAATATGCCCCCACGATGTCAACGAGAGGCCTGGTGGGACAGCATCATTTTCAAGCCCTGCAGAACTTTAACAGCTCTGTGATCTCATTCCACCCGGCTAGAGCCAGGGCCGAATGCCTTAGAATGTTGCTACATCTGGCCATCCTGAAAAAAATAGATTATGGTCACAAAGCCTTCCTAAAAAGTGAATTGCTCCCCAAAGCTGAATGGGCAGAAGTTTGTAAGTGTGGTGGGCTGGGGTGGCAGGAGTAATCACTGGTACGTTTTTGGTGGGGAAAGCCCACACTCAGTGGAGTGCCACTGCCCTCTTGATGGCAGTGAATATTGATTTTGTGACTGGCTGAACACATCTGGCCACATCACACTTCCCTATCACACCTCCAAGTGCTGCTGTGAAAGAGGTAAAAGAAAGGTCCTGGTTGCTGGGCAGTGCTTAGACCAACTCCTGAGGTAAATAATGAAGGCACTCCTGAGGCATCCTCTCCCTTGCTCGTTATAAACTCAAGAAGGAGAACAGAGATTTTTGAAGTAAACTGTGGAGGTTCAGAACTGACTTCATTCAAATATGAGACTGAGAGAGAAGATACAGTTTCTTCATATTGTATCGCAGAGGAAGGGATGCCAGTAACTGCCAATTGTTAAATTGTTGCGTTTTCCACAGGTTGCCTAGCTTTTTAGCTTCTTCATCAGAACCTTTTAAAATCTGCAAAACTCTGCCTGCCGTATAGTGGCCAAATTATTATGGAGAACTATAGATTAGAACCATAAACCAGCTTGGTGTAGTGGTTAGGAGCATGGACTTCTAATCTGATGAGCCAGTTTGATTCTGCGCTCCCCCACAGGTAACCAGCTGATAAAGCCGTTCCGACCGAGCAAGACACTCATGGTAGAGAAAAGCAGCATTTAAGAATCTCTTCTTCTTCTTCTTCTTCTTCTTCTTCTTCTTCTTCTTCTTCTTCTTCTTCTTCTTCTTCTTCTTCTTCTTCTTCTTCTTCTTCTTCTTCTTCTTCCTCCTCCTCCTCCTCCTCCACCACCACCACCAGCATGTGTCACACTAGGCCATCACAGTAGACAGTCCATTTCCAACTGAAATTACTAGAGACAGAACCGACAAGATCCCTACACTTCCTAAGGAGCTTCTAAACCAGGGGTAGTCAAACTGCAGCCCTCCAGATGTCCATGGACTACAATTCCCATGAGCCCCTGCCAGCAAGCCAGGTAGGGGCTCGTGGGAATTGTAGTCCGTGGACATCTGGAGGGCCTCAGTTTGACTACCCCTGTTCTAAACCCTCAAACAGCCATTACACATGTATTTTTTCTTCTGCTTTTCCCACTCCTCCCTCTGAAGGGTCTGAGGGCCCTGAATAGCTATTGCTTGCTTTCTCTTCAGTCCACCAGGGGAACAAAGGGGATTGGCAGATACCCCAAAGGGATGAACTTGACTGTATCAGTTACAAATGCATTTTAAAAACCTGTCAGTTCAAAGTGCAAACTAATGATGTGTGGCAGTTGCGTAGATATGGCACATGCATACTTCTGTGAACATTCCTAACACTTGCAAATGCCCACTGAGCATTTCTGAGCATGTATTTATTTTATTTATTCATTCATTCAGTTTATATAGTGCCCTGCACAATAACGTCTTGGGGCAGTTGATGCGGCTGTTCACAAAAGTGTTCGTGATTTTAGATAAAGTGACTGAGTATCTGCCCCTCAGTAGCGGGTACATGTTGGTTCCACATTAGCCAGTGATCAAATCATGCTGGTAACTGTTCTCTACAAAAGAAGTTCTTACAAGATTTTTCATTTGCCATCTTGTCGGTTCCTGCCCCCCCCCCACTGACATGCTTCCTTTTTTTCTTGTCTATAGCTTTAGTCCTGAGCAATGTTTTGTGACCTAATCTGCATAACTAATAGACTAATAGTCTCTGCATGACTAATAGGCCGTCTCAGGAAGGCAGGAGAGAAATGAATAGGTGAAAAGCATATTTCAGAAACAACACATAAAAGACGCTTAAGAGGCAGTTCACCATGCAGAGCAAAATCAGTTCTGAGGAGTAAATTCACTCTTCTGTGCAGAGATCAGAAAGACAACAATGTATTTAGTGATTTTTCATCAGCTTATCCATCATGCAGAAGAGGCCCAGTTCTCTCCAGCACAGCATAATAATTTGCAGGGAAATGAACACAAGTCTTAGCTTGACCTGTTTTTAAGGTATTTTGCTCTTTTGATTTAACATTGGTGCCTACTACCAGTGTTTTCTCAAAAGTGTGTGAGTGAGGAACTGCATATTAAATACAGAAAGCCCCTCTCAGGATGTGAAGTGCTCTGCTCAGTATGGAAAAAATACTAGATGGAGAAATTTGTTTGATTCTACCAGCTTAAACATTATTATTTCAGTTCTTTTGAGCTTTGTGTTCTACAGCAGTGGTTCCCAATCCCCGGTCCGGGAACCAGTACCAGTCCGTTGGATCAGTCAGTACCAGGCTGCGGCTCCTTCTTGTCCTCCTCCCTGGCCGCTGCCTTGGGGGCTGTCCTGCCACTTTGCTGCCAGCTCACCTTTGGTGCTCTCCAGTGGCCACCATGGCTGGGGCTCCCCCTCGGCGTGGCACTGCGCAGCTGCTGCTGGCAGTGCCCTCCAGTGGGCGGTGGGAAGTCAGGGGCGCCGGTGGAAAAGCAAGTTGAGGAGGGGCTCAGGCAGTGGCGACATCCCTCGGCAAAAGACTACCCCCCCCCCGGGCCTCAGTAAAATTGTCAAGCATTGACCGGTCCCCGGTGATAAAAAGGTTGGGGACTACTCTTCTACAGGACTATAATCTACAAAACATAACCAGTCAACCTTAATTAATGAATCAGTCAATAAATCTTACAAAACCCACACTGCCAGGCATTTGGGTGGGGCCAATGAACTCTGGAGGAACACTGAGTTGACCCCTTCCTACAGGACCCCCCCCCCCCCCTGGAAGGGGTGAAGCACTGAAAGCAAGGCTCATAGATGCTAGGATCATAATGAAATCGAAATGCATTTACTGTTTTAATTGTGTAATTGTTATATATTATATAAGGTTGTTTATATTTTACACAATGTTGTAAACCTCCCTGAGCCAGCTCCCAGGAAGGGGCGGTCATACAAATTCAAAGATAGATACATACCACACCACACTGGAGAAAAGTGCTCAGACTACTCAGTAAAGCCTGTATGGACATTACTAGTACTATCAACCTTAACTTGATGCATGATTAACTTGATGTATTGTCAAAATATATCAAATAATAACAGACATGTGGAGCAATTGACCCTATGGCCCATTCACAAGAATTAAAAATGACTTTGCAAGCTTTGCAGTACACATTTCATAGAATCATAGAGTTGGAAGGTACCTCTTGAATCATCTAGTCCAACCCCCTGCACTATGCAGGACATTCACAACCCTATTGCTCATCCACTGTAACCTGCCAAACCCTTGAACCTTCACAGAATGAGCCTCTCCATCAGATGGCTATCCAGCCTCTGTTTAAAAATTTCCAAAGATGGAGAACCCACCACAACCCAAGGAAGCCTGTTCCACAGAGAACCCGCTCTGTCAGAAACTTCTTCCAGATGTTTAGATGGAATATCTTTTGAATTAATTTCATTCCCTTGGGCCTGGCCCATCCCTCCAGGGCAAGAGAGAACAACTCTGCTCCATCCTCTACATCAGTGGTCCCCAACCCCCGGTCTGGGGACTGGTGCCGGCCCATGGATCAGTCAGTACCGGGCCGCAGCTCCTCCTTGTCTTCCTCCCCGGCTGCTGCCCTGGGGGCTGCCCTGCCACTCTGCCGCCGGCTCTCCCACTGGCTCACCTTTGGTGCTCTCCGGCGGCCACCATGTCTGGGGCTCCCCCTTAGCGTGGAACTACACAGCTGCTACTGGCAGCGCCCCCGAGTGGGTGGTGGGAAGTCAGGGGCACCGGCGGGAAAGCAAGTGAAGCAGGGGCTCAGGCGGTGGCGACGTCCCTCGGCAAAAGACTACCCCCCCCCGGGCCTCCGTAAAATTGTCAAGCATTGACTGGTCCCCAGTGATAAAAAGGTTGGGGACCACTGCTCTACATGGCAGCCTTTTAAATACTTGAATATGGTTATCAGATCCCCTCTCAGTCATCTCCTCTCCAGTCATCTCCAGATTGCAGAGATCAGTTCCCCTGGAGGAAATGGCTACTTGAGATATGAACTATGTGGCACTCCCCTCTACACACACACACACACACACACAGAGAGAGAGAGAGAGAGACTCTTATTCATGAGTAAATGTTTCCAGGGCATTTCCTCAGCACCCTGGATCCCAGAGGGCCGGCAGGGGTCTCTCTACAGCTCCCCACCTCCATAAGGTTCTCAGAGGCTGCCCCAGCCCCCCCTCCCCCCATGTCCTCTGAGTTGAAATAGGCCAGGAGGCCATGGCAACTTATGGGCAGCAGGGCATGCTCTGAGGCTGGCTCCTTTTCCACCTAGCAAACCTCTGAAACTGTCAGGAAGTTGGAATTGGAGTGCTGATCCCTTATTAAACCCTTCCTGGCTGAGGGCTGCGTCCTGATTGGGTCTAAATTACTGGGGTGAACAATTCCTGGATGAGGGCAAATCAGGTAGTTGGTGACTTGTCAGTTTGGGTTTTATAAAATTTACTGACTGATTAATTAACTCCCACACATTTGGTAAACCCTTCTAGGGTTTACCGAAACCATAGTTGAGAAAGCCTGGCGTAAGTTGTTGATATGAAATAATGGCTACCAAGGATCTTGGGCATAACTCAGTTCATGCTGTGTTCTCCAGGCCATTCATTTGAAATGAATGTGCAGAGGAAATGCCATTCAAATGAATGGAAATTGCATAGCAGCAGTACCTGGTGGATCATGCCAAATGCTATTAAAGCTGATATTTTATTGCCATATTGAAACTTTCCCAAGGTTTTGTTTAAGCAGGAAAATTCTTAATGCCATTTTCTTTCCCTTTTAAAAGAACTCTCTTTAAACCTATATTTATAGCTTGCGAAATAAAGAAAGTAACATAGCAGAGAGGGGTAGAGAATACCTTTAGCTATCAAAGGCCACTGAATGAATAAAAAAGAATTTCCCCTGCTAAGCAGTTCCTTTCAATATTGAATAAGCTCAAAAACAATCTACCGGGTCAGCATGAGGTCAGATTTCTTGACCTGCTTCCTCCCACATCTTGATAATCTAGAAAAGAAAATCAATTTTGGCCTTAGAGTTTGTGAAGAGCTCATAATTGTTTTATACCAAAGCACAGCATTGCTGCTGTTCCTGCCACCTTTCAATCCTGACGCAATGAGGGTATCATTTTTCAAGGCCAGGACACTGTCAGGATTAAATTGTGTGGTAACCAAGTAGAAAGATTTCTGCTTGGAATTAGATTTGTTCTCATCACTGGAGCCCTTTGCTCAGAACCAAACACTTTCTTTGCCATTATCTATGGCAAGAACTGACCATGTTTTGTGGGGGGAAATTACTTATGGGAAAGAAATTTTTCTTCTCAAGGCTGTATTCTGGGTGATGGGCACATCGTGCTTTTAATATGGTCGGATGGCACAACTCAGTAAAGATTTTGAACCTTGGTCTTTATTTACTTTGCAGGATGATATATTGGCCAATTATGTCACTGTGACTTCAAACAGAAAGAGAAGCGTATGCAGGATTCTCATAATACATGCCATTAACAATGTGTATATAGACAGATGCTTGTACTGAAAGTAAACCCAGGAGTCTCCTTGATAATGTTCATTTGTAAGTCAACTTTGTAAATTGTAAGTAAAAAAATTAAATCAAAAATCCTAAGGAATGGAGGCTGGTAAACATTCAACACAGCATTGGTTCACTTTTTTGTTCTCCAGAATCTGTCATCTAATTAAACTATGTTTTTTTTTTTCTAGAACAATTCAGGAAGGAGGGATCTGCTTCGACTATGCTGGGGGGTCAGTGGAACCTGCCATATGGGACTGAAGCTCTAGTGGGGAAGGGGACTGGGTGAGATTCAGTAAAAAAAAAGAAAAAGAAAAAACCCACATGAGCCCCTGTCAGTTCATTCTCCTAGTAGTCTGTGCCTGGGATCAGTATTATCCCTGGACAGAAGATGTATACAGGCTTCCCAAAGTCAGTAATGGACGGTTGATATCTTTTGATATACATGTACTCCATTGAGAATCAACAAGGCTGGAGAGCAGAAAGACACTTGAGGAAGCTTTCTTAGCATACCTTTCTTAGCATCAGAGGAAGCTAGGAACTGGCATAGGAAGTAGAAACAGCTGCAAGTCAAAGGAGTCCCATGTGAGTGTCCTGCATAGTGCAAGGGGTTGGACTAGATGACCCAGGAGGTCCCTTCCAACTCTATTACTCTATGATTCTATGAATCCCTGTGTTAAAGTCCCCAAACTGTCATTCCACTGGGCATCCCTTCTAACAATAGTAAGTGCAAGCCAGCCAATAACAAGGCCCCACCAAAAAGGGATAGGGTTTCTCCTCCAAACTTGATTAGCTTGGTACCATCTGGAGAGGGAAAAGAACACCCATCCATGTAAGCATTACAAGGGTGTGATCATAGGGAAAAAATGATAAAGCCCTAAGTGAGAATAAAATGTGCCTGTTCTGGGAAGAAGCAAGGGAAAAGGCCATTCTTTCCCAGGTAGGCTCTGATCAGTCAGGCTGACCTGTTTCAGAATCTGTAAGCCAGTAAGCTAGGGAACCAGTTTGTTTAGATCATGGTAGCTTTTTGTGTTGTGTTGGTTTTTCATTCTCCTGTGTGTATGAAATCCTTCACCAGTAATTGCATCCATCTCCCTTCCTTGTTCTGCCCCCCCCCCATCAGAATTTGTTGTTTACAAGAGGAACCGGCTGCCTTGAGGGTGGATTCTAGAATATTAGATGCCACTGAGGTCCCTCTTCTACTCAAACTGCCCCCCCACAGGCTCCACCCCTAAATCCCCAGGAATGTCCTAACCTGGAGTTGGCAACCCCAGAAATCAGGAATTGATATAGAAGCTGTCTAACATCCAGCAGATGTTAGCACACTTTTTTGGATAATAGGGCTGCAGGGGGAATAAATCCAGGTTCTTTTCATTTTTAGTATTACTCACTTTTTAAATAGGTTACTGCATTCATTCTTTTAATGTTTCCCCCCCCCTTTGTAGCAACAAGCACGTTCTATGCACAGCTGTCTAGTCCAGGGGTAGTCAACCTGTGGTCCTCCAGATGTCCATGGACTACAACTCCCATGAGCCCCTGCCAGCAAATGCTAGTCCACAGTGCCTCTTCCCTTATCAGATACCTTTTGGAAATGAATACATCTGTGTAATTTATGAGCAAATATATCAAAGTCTCTTTAGATCATCCTAAGATGAAAAGAGAGCAGGTCAGAATGTAAACATCAACAGAGGCCAAGCTGTCTGCTGTGTCATGGGCAAGGCAGAGTATTCTCTGCCATGCATCTTTGCATGGGCTTGGTATCACCTTTGAACTGCAATGCAGTGTGCTATGTTTTCATGCCACAGATCCCAGCCCTGCACTGGTTTGGGAGCTAAGCACTTTACATGAGGTGCATGATGCTGAGCCCATGCAAATTCGCATAGGAAAACTCTTCTGCTTCATCAACAACTTGCCTAAACCAGGCCCAAGTTTTCTTTTATATTACATCTGGCTTCATCCTTAGAAACCAGAATGTCAGTTTGTAATATTGTTATTATGGGGTGTAACAATGGACAAATGATTGTGGGTTAGTTCCTTCTTCCCCACATCAACATCATCAGTTCTGATGAAAAGAAGAGTTGGTTCTTATATGCCACTTTACCCAAAGGAATCTCAGTGTGGCTTACATTCGCCTTCCCTTTCCTCTCCCCACGACAGACACCCTGTGAGGTAGGTGAGGCTGAGAGAGTCCTGATATTACTGTACAGTCAGAGCAGCTTTATCAGTGTTGTGGCCAGCCCAAGGTCACCCAGTTGGTTGCATGTGTGGGAGCAGGGAATCAAACCCGGCTCACCGGATTAGAAGTCCACACTCTTAACCACTACACTAATCAGTTTGTATTTCTTGTAAGTGCTGTGAAATCTCTCTTTTGAATAAATTTTCAAAGTAGTAAAGGCACTATTTTTAGCTTTAGCAAACTTCTTTTTGTCCTTCTGCCATCTGTCTCATTTTAAAATTTCAAGAATGTTTGCTTTTTGCAACACTAAATTTCTGAATTGAGCATGTAGGTGGCTGCCATGCCTCCTGTAAGAAGCATACATTACATTTTGTACATCTTCAGAATGTACACAGAGCCCTGCTGGATCTGCCAATGGGGTCATCTAACCGTGCAACCTGTTTCCCCGCGATGGCCAACCAGACAGCAAGAAAGCTTGGGAAGAGGGAGGACAGGGAGTGCATGAGAGCACCATGGTGGTAGATGCTTTCCATTAGCATCCAAGCCAGGTCAACCCCCAGTATGTGCACAACCACTGATCAGCCTATACTCCAGTTCTTTGCTTTTTAAAGCCACCTACGTTTATTAAAAGATGCTTGCTCCTGGGGAGGAAAGCTATGGCAAATCTAGACCATATCCTAAAAAGCAGAGACATCACCCTGCCAACAAAAGTGCATCTAGTCAAGGCTATGGTCTTCCCAGTTGCAATGTATCGCTGTGAAAGTTGGACCATAAGGAAGGCTGAGAGTCAAAGAATTGAGGCTTTTGAACTCTGGTGCTGGAGAAGACTCTTGAGAGTCCCTTGGACTGCAAGGTGAACAAACCGGTCAGTCCTAGAGGAGATCAGCCCTGACTGCTCCTTAGAAGGCCAGATCCTGAAGATGAAACTCAAATACTTTGGCCACCTCATGAGAAGGAAGGACTCCCTGGAGAAGAGCCTAATGCTGGGAGCGATCGAGGGCAAAAGAAGAAGGGGACGACAGAGAATGAGGTGGCTGGATGGAGTCACTGAAGCAGTCAGTGCGAACTTAAATGGACTCCGGGGAATGGTAGAGGACAGGAGGATCATTTTCCATGGGGGTCACAATGGGTCATACATGACTTCGCAACTAACAACCAACAACAAAGATTATGACCATGCTGTAGCCAACATTTTCACAAGTTAATTGGGCCTTATGTGAAGAAGGACTTTCTTATGTCTATCCTGAATCTACTGCCCATCAAATCCACTGGGTGCTTCCACATTCTAATATTTTGGGATGTGAGGACACTGACCCAAAAATATCAATAAAACAAAGCAAGAGAAGAAATATACAGGGGGTATTATAATTAATTGATTAGATTTTAATACCGCCCTTTCTATGTGGCAGTATGAAAGCAGACTGAATTATGAAAAAATCATGCAAATTTATGGAATTTCAGTTTGTTTTAATCTGAGCAAAGCTCTAGCGTGCGTTTGGTACAGAATTGGGATGCCTCTGATTTAATTTACATTAATTATAGCACACCTTTCTTAATTGAAACTGAAGGCAAATCAGACAGTGTAAATCAATACAATCAACAAGAGGGAACCTTTGATATATGATGCAATAGGATTTTGACTGCAGAAATCTGAAACAACTGAAACATAGCACAAGCAGTAAAATGACACATTTAATGATTCACTGATTACTGCATAATCACTTAAAACCATGGACAGCATGTACTGTACACAGTTGTATATTCCACAATGCCTATCCCTTTATTACATATTTTTGGAAATATTTCATTAATACGTCTATGTAATTTACGAGCAAATATAGAAAAGACTCTTTGGATCATCATACAATGAAAGGAGAGCAAATCAAAGTGAAATCTATAAAATCCTAACATCAACAGAGGCAACGTATTAGTACATGAACTTGCTATCCTCTTAAATATACAGCAGGTGGCGCCATACTACCACATATGCCACAATTTTGCTAATAGATTGTCTTTTTTGTAGAGTGCTTGCTACTTTGAAAGACTACATTTCCCAAAAATCCAGAGCACAAATTCAGTCGTTTCAAAACAAAACGAGATACTTTTAATATCGTGACATTGTGTTCCACCCTATCAATGTTGCTGATCCTATCCATAATGTCGCTAAACAATTACTTCCTTTATATAATATATATCCATGTATTTTGTTGTCAAGCTCCATAATGCCTCCATTTGTTGCATGTTTATTCCCTCCTAAGTCAGAAGCTTGGCAAGCATTTGTATTTGAACAGTTGTCTTCTTTCATACTACTTGCCATAATTTCTCTCCGACTTGCTGTATTCTTAGATTTCCATTGCAAGAATGGTGTGTGCAGATTTAGCACTGCCTTTTGAGAAACTCTTCTGTTGTTCTTATTGAATAGAACAGCACCCGCCCACTTCATCTTCCCTCTCAGATGCTATCAGTTTTAAAAGTCCCTTTTGTTTTCTCTTATCGAAGGGGCAATAGTTGTTGTGTAAGTGAGAAGGTGAAATCGAGATAGACATTATTAGTAATAATATTGGAGTGTTTCTATCACTGTATGTCTTTACTGTTTTCTCATAGGACCCAGAGAACATTACATGGTGCTACAATCCATCCAAATATTCATCTAATAACCACAGTGTAGAGCAAGACAATTCATTCCAGAAACCATTGAATGAGCAGGACTACAAAATATGGATATAGAGCAGAAAAGTAGTTCACATCAGAAGGCAAAAATGAAACGACAGCAGGGTGATTCGGACAGCAAACTGCTTATATGCCCTGTACTAAAATACCTTTCCATTGATTAAGTACCTTCCTGAACTATTCTGATATAGTGTCATTCCTGAACACCTCTGTTTTATACCGTTTGCAGAACGACAGGATGACAGAAGCTTCCCTGACCTCCTCAGGCAGGCCAATCCACAGCAGAGAAAGCATTTGTGTGGGCAGTTGTTGATCTTGCCCATTTGCAGGGCAAGATGAGTGTTGCTGTCACGGCAGAACTTGGGAAGAGAGGCAGTGCTGCAGATATGAGGCCATGCAGGGCTTTTGTACATGATAGTCAGTATCCTGAACTGAACTGGGAAGCTGATGGGCGACCAATAAAGCTACAGCAAAATGGGTGTCATGCTCATGCTCAAAATTGCTGCAGCAATTTTGCACTAACTGGAGTCTCATGGAGTCTACATTTAGCATAATCTGAACTCAGTGTTACCTGTGTTAGAGCTAATAGTGAAGAGGTTTGCTGGGACGATGGAGGCCTCCTAATGGGGGCACTCACTCTCAAGATAGGGGTTTCTACCTGGGGGACACCCCTGGCCAGAAAGGGTGACTTTAGAAATTAATCCAAAGCGGAGGTTGTAAATCATTTAAGCAGAGAAAATGGGGGAGAATAAATTAGCCTATTCATGAATTTCTGAAGGGGGAGATTTTGGGGTGGAATAGGATTTCTGAATTATTTGTTCTCCCCTCCCCCACTCCTCATGGGCTCACTATCCAACAACTAAGTGGCTAGGCCCATTATGATAATGGAAGCAGCAAATGGTGCTAGGGAAATACAGAATTAAAATCCAGCCAGCTGAGGACTGAATATACTCAGAAGCCTGCAATTCAGGCAAACAGAGAGTCAGTTGAGGGAGAAAAGGGGAAAGAGGAGGGGGGTCATCCTGCTCAAGCCCCGGAGAAGGAAGTTTTGGGATTCAAAATTGTTTCGTTCCCCCCCCCCCCACACACACACACACACAAACACACAGATTCCTCACAAGCTCTCAGATTGTACTACTTGGAATAATAAAACAGCATGAGGCAGGGATGAGGAAAGGGGAAATAACAAGATAGATGATAATTATGTGCCTCCAGGTCTGTTGAACCACACAGATCTCTTTGCCACATTTGTTATCCAAATCTGTTTTGAGGGTTGTTTAAGTAGCAATTAGAAGTCAGTTCAGTGTCATGTACATTTTTATGTCTGTTCCTGCGTTTCAGTTGCACACCAGAGCTTCACAAAGCCACGAGATAGGGGTAGATTAGTAAAGTTATGCTAGCAAAGCAATGCTGAAGGAAATGCTGAAAGCATTTTTCTTCTTAACGCATTAATGCACTAAGTTGCATGTATGTGACAATTTTTGCCATTTCTGGAAGTCTAGCATTCAAATGGCGATTGAGCCACATGGACCGTCAACAAACCACCAAACTTAATCGCTTGAGATTAATCCATTTGGAGGAAAGAATGCAGTCAGCTCATGAGAGGCTTTAAAAAACTGCCAAGATTATGACTAGTGTGCACCATCAAATGAGAGAACCACAAACAGGAAACCACATGAATTTGCAAGAGAGGGCAGGAAGTTGATGTTACTGTGCAGCTGCTCTAGGGCATCGGTGAAACCACCCCAACCCTCCCCCCTTTTTGTTAGCACCCACAACCATGTCATGAATGAAGCTCCCACTCCACTTAGGGAAAATTAGTGGTTATGATATACATGAAGAAAAAATTATCCAGATTTCTGAAGACCAATAATCCGGCAAGTAAAGAACAGTGTAAAATGCAAAACAGAATTCAAACCCAAGCTTCACTAGGACCGTTTACGCACTGGAGGTTTCATGCCAGGCTGCAGGCTGGAGTTTTAGTCGTGGCAGGTTGCCCCACTTCTTCTTGCACCCACACAGGGGAGCATTTGGCCTGGTGTGCCTCATCCGCCACCAATTTGTGCTCCTGTACAGGAGCTGGGCCAGTGAAGTTCCCAGTGCATAAATGGTCTACATGACTGCTCTGAAAATCTGGAGCAACCTTTGCATATATAATGGGCCTAGGAGACCAGAGGCTGATTTGTCAAGGACTTACCACACATATCTAACAGAATGGGAATCTGAAAAGTTTTATCCAGATGGCCATTTAATCTAGCTCAGTGGTTCTCAGCCTTTATATCTGAAGTCCCACCAACCACTCTGCAAAAGAACCTGGATTCTGCCATAACAGAAACAAAGCAACCACTTTTAAAGAGAAAGATGCCCATACATATTCTATTGTTATCTCTATAATTTACTATAAGTTTTAAGAACATAAACTATTGCAGTAGTCTTCTTGGGAGGACCTGCTATCATTATGGCGTGAACAGATAAAACCTGGCAAGTGGAGTTGGCAACTCACCAAAGACATTTGTTGATGGGCAGAGGGAACGGGGGAGTAGGAGGAACACTGGTAAAAGGTCACAGATAGCTAACCTGTGGCAGGTAGGATTTGCAGGACAAATAGCAGGTGAATATGGGGGTTGTGGGAGAACAAATTCCTAGTAATTGTTGTGAAAACCCTATATCCCACTCAGGCTACTTCTAAGTCCCTCTGGCTGAGAACTAGCATCCTAATATCAGGGGTAGCCAACCTGTGGTCCTCCAGATGTTCATGGACTACAATTCCCATGAGCCCCTGCCAGCATTTGCTCATGGACCTCATGGGGATTGTAGTCCATGAACATCTGGAGGACCACAGGTTGACTACCCCTGCTAATAGAACCAGATCATATTTCAGATTCTGGATATTGACAGCTGCAGTACTCAACAATGCCCTGCAGGTGGGTTCTGTATATTTGCAGGAGGTGATGGTTCTATACTGAGGAGAGGTGGAGGGAAGAGTTATTGTTTGGGGGGAGGGCAGGCGGGAAGAAGTACATCTGGTCAGTTTCCCTTTAAAAGGGAGCAATTCGAGCTCCAAAAATGCAAAATAAAGGGAAACAATTCAGTTACTTCCTCTTTATTGGGGAAATGTCAGTATTGCAGAGCCTGCAAAATGCAGCTAAATTCTAGCCTCATTTATTTGTTATTTATGTTTGTCTTCTGTCAGAGTGCTGTGCTTCTGCCATTAGTTTTGACTCTGTTTGATGTGTAGATCTAGTTTGATGTCTAGATCATCTGACTTCCTTCCCTTCCTTCTCTCTTTTATACCTCCCCACCCCCATTCAACTTTCCTGTCTCTGGATCACAGTGTCATGGCCTCAAACACCTCATTATCTGCCTGGTCTGTCCCCTTTGAAGATCTGCCACATCTCTTGGGTTCTCACAGGAGGGGGTGCAGGCAAAGCGGTTATATGCTGTGCCTGTTCTATTGTACCCCAGTTATGACAAGGTACTTGTTGGGTTCACTTTCTTGCATTAGAATAAAGGCATATTTTGCACCAAGTAAAGACTGTATTTTCTGGGCAACTGAAGAAACTTGACAGATTGTTGGAACTCCTAAAATATTGCTTCATATTCCTCACTCTGCCAACATGCCGGTGGAAGGTGTCTTGAGTTCCAACTCCAACCTCAATATCTGTCCTGAAACCAACCTCAAGGAGAGCATGGTTGAGGCCTCACCTCGGGACACTACATGTCTTCCAGCACCATCAGAACCCCAAACTTGAAATGAGGGGGTGCCGCAGCCTAGGTGGAAAGGTATGTGATTGACCATCGGGGACTCCAGATGTCCACGGTCTATGACCATGACCTCGTTGACTGGATGGAGTTAGTGGGTCATAACCAGATGGGAATGGACTGGGAGGGAGAGGTGGCTGTGTGACGGGAGATGGTAGAGATGTGAGCTGAATTCAGCACACAGCTAAATGAAATCATGGTGGTGCCTTTTCAGGATGACAAGAATTTGATCTGGGCATTTGCTGAATGCCCCCTAGCTAGGCCCATGGAACTGGGGATGACCACTTTCATGGCTGCAGGGGGCACCGTGGGGACCTTGACTGCAATGTGACAGCAGCTATGACGGTAACCGCCTCACCCAAGCAGGTTCCGGCTGGCAGTGGGGATGTACCTCCTGTTCCAGTCCTTGGTGTTCTAGCAGAGGCATGGAAACTGCAAACCTATTTCAACAAGACCTCTGGGAAGCTGTCATTTTTCCTGGTGCAGGCCTACATTCATGAATGTGGGGCCGTTTTCCCATATGGGGCCTCCTGGATATGCTGTGTGGGGTCCTTCCTAGAGAAAGATGCAGCTGACTGGTTCATGGGCCTCTGTGGCCTTGACACCCCAGAACTACAGGACTTTGCTCTGTTGTGCAAGCTCTGCAGGGGCAGTTCAAGGTACACTCTAGTCCAAACTTTTACCATGACTTTCTGGTGAATTTCACCCAGATGGCCCTCACAGACTTGTTGAAAATGAGGGGAGGGGGGAGGGAGATAAGAAACTTGGTTCATGGCTGCAATGGACCATTGAGTGTTAGCGCACGTTCGAGGAGCTGAAGTGCTTGTTTACTGCCAAGCCCTTCCTCCGCCATGCAAGCCTGGCTGAGCAATTTGTGGTCCAAGTAGATTCTAGTGACGTGGATATGGGGGCAGTCCTCTGCACAAGGGGAGGATGAGCAGCTACACCCTTGTGCCTACCCGTCTTGAAAGTTCTGTGAAGATGAGCAAAATTGGGCAATTTTGGAAAATAATGTTCCCATTCCTCCCTATGTAGATGAACACATTCACTATGAAGTCAACAAGTTCTTGGACTCTAGACCAGGGGTAGTCAACCTGTGGTCCCCCAGATGTCCATGGGCTACAATTCCCATGAGCCCCTGCCAGCATTTGCTGGCAGGGGCTCATGGGAATTGTAGTCCATGGACATCTGGAGGACCACAGGTTGACTACCCTGCTCTAGACTGCATCAGACTCCATTACCTAATTGATTGGAAAGAATTCCCTGTGGGAGACTGAGAATGGGTAGACACTTCCCATATGCAGGCCCCCAAGTTGGTTCGAGATTTTCATTCTGCATGCCCCCTGAAATCCAATGCCATGGTGGTGGGAGGATAGATTTGGGGCAGAAGGATCATGCTTCTGCCATTTGTTTATGCTGTGCTTCTGTTATTTGTTTTGACTTTTTGATGTATATATCTAATTTGATGTGTAGATCCAGTTTACTGCATCCTGCTTCCTTTCCTTCCTTCTCCTCTCATCCATCTTCTCTGTCTCCAGAACACAGCACGGTGGCCATGAGCACTGTGCTATTTGCCTGGCTTGTTCCCTTTGAAGATCTGCCTCATCTCTTGGGTTGTCACAGGAGGGGATGTGGGCAAAGCGGTTATATGCTGCACTTATTCTATTGTATTCTAGTTCCGACAAGGTACTTGTTGGGCTCACTTTCTTGCTGTAGAATAAATGTATCTTTTGCAATCACAGAAACTTGACATCTTCCAGGAATGAGAACCATACTTAAGGGCAATCTAAATGCACTTGCTTGGGAGTAACCCCTTCTGAACTCAGTGAGATTTCTTTCTGAGTAAACATGTGGCAGATTGGGCGCCATCATGGATTTAACACCACTCTTGCCTTCCTGCATGATACACAAGTATGAACACTATTTGTCAGAATGAACAGCTCTCTTGGTGTTTCATAGGGGAGCTGCCCTTGCAACACCCAACCAGAGAACTTTATACACAAACCTTTGGAATTCACTCTCCTTATCGAGCCAAAGTTTACCATGATATCATTATTAATTCAGCTGCTGCCAAGAGTCATTGGATTAGTCATACCAAACGGGGAAGGTGGTAGACTGTTAGAAGTATCCATGTAGCAGTACAAGTGAACAGAAGAACTTAAGCAAAGTCTGCTGGATCAGATTACTGATCTACCAAGTCCAGTGTACTGATTCACACAGCAGCCAACCAGTTGTCCTAGAGGGCCAAACTAAGGTTGAAGCTAGTTGTTGTCGCATTTCACCAGTAACTGTGGCTGACATCTTCAGAGGTAGGCCAGTCACAGTTACTGGCAAAACATCAGGGACTAGAACTACTAGACCATTTCCACACAGCCTGGAAAGCCACAACAACAAGCTGACGCTGGCCATAAATGTTAGATGTGGGATAGCCTGTCTCTTTTCTTGGGGTAATATCCCAGCACTCACCAGAAGCAGGGTATTCCACCTTCATCCTTTAGTGCAGGGGTAGTCAACCTGTAGTCCTCCAGATGTCCATGGACTACAATTCCCATGAGCCCCTGCCAGCAAATGCTGGCAGAGGCTCATGGGAATTGTAGTCCATGGGCATCTGGAGGACCACAGGTTGACTACCCCTACTTTAGTGTAGCAGAGTCTACAGTTTCTTCAAAGTGGATGATGAATACATATACAGCACATGTATTTAAAACTGAGAAAGCTGAAGCTGAATTTAATAATTATTTACTTGTAGATCCCTTCAAGTTAACTTTATAACAATAAAAGCAAGCACCACAGGAGAGAGGCAGAGAAGAAGGAGTATTAAACTGTGCACACACACAGAGGGGAGGGGCGGATTCCGGAGCAGGGCCTTCAGACCCCCTTCCTCCTGGTACCACAGATACTCAAACTAGACTCCAGAGATTTCCAGACAGTAAAAATCTTCGACAGCTCAGAAGCTGAGGCCCTTCCCTGCTGCCGCCTTCAGAGGTTTCCTGTCTCTGTAGATGGAGGCTCCTTGCGGTCACCATACCTAGAAGCCTCTGATGGACCTCTCCCCCAGGTATCTGCCTAACCCCATTTATAGCCAGCTACACTTTAGTAAGTATCTATATGGGGTTTTTCTTATGTTGGGAGACAGTAAATTGCCAAGGTGAGATGTTTTAGCTGTGCAGAAATTGCTTAAGTAGAATCTTAAATATGCCCTTCAAATTCCTGGCTTGGATCTAAACAAACTGAGACGCTCCCATTTGCCCACCTGCAAGTGACAGTGGGCCAGAAACCTCCATGAAGGCTTCGGTTGAAGTTCTTGTTCCCATTTAAAATAGAACTGAATGCTCCTTCATGGCACCACAGACTATGTCTGCTTAATCTGCCATTTGCAGGACACCCACTGCTATAATAACTGCTCATAAACCTAAAAGCCACAGAGCATGTTACAGAACAAGGAGTTAAGAACAGGGAGTTTCTCTCAACAAAATTATGCTGGTATTATAGACATCATGCCAGCATTTTTTTGTCTTATGACACATTGCGGCACTGCAGAAGGAGAAAAAAAGAGCAGAAAAGTAGCAGGCAATCAGAGAAAGGTGTGCCTTTAACCTCAATAGTGTGGAAGAAGGAAAAAAACAGATTGCCATAAGTAGTGCTTATGCATCTGTGGTATGGGCTACACCACCTTTGCCCCCCACATAACCCCCTGCTTTGTTTTTAGGAGAATGAGATGATGGAGTTAAAATCAGCACAATCAATGCTGCCACTTGAACCTGTACATTTGCAGAAAGCTTCCGGAAACAGATCTGAGGAATAACCAGTAGTAGAGGGAAGAAAATAACTTGCATTTTTTTACTGGTACTATTTGGACATGAAACAGAATGTGGAAGGTACTACCAAGCACTTTCTCACCAGTACTTCAACCTGTATGCAGTCACCTTTGCCCCTGTAAGACAAAAATGTGCTTTTAGTTATGTGAGAAATTGTTTTAGACTATCACAAATAAACAGTTTGTTTAGTTCAGCAAAAAACACCAATGACCTCCTGTAGCGATAGCACCACAAGCCAAACCTTATTGGGCCTTAGGAAAGGAGAGGGAATTAAATGTCATAAAATCAGAGTTGGAAGGGACCTCCAGGGTTATCTAGTCCAACCCCCTGCAAAATGCAGGAACTCACAACTACCTGCCCACCCACAGTGGCCCCAATTTCATACCCAAGCGATTCCCCACCACCATCACCAAAAATCCCCAAAATCCAGGCTGACCGGAAGGAAATTAACCTACCACCCCAGAGCGACAATCAACAATTCCCTGGGGATGCAAAGAAGGATCTCAAGATACAAACCCTGGCACATCCTGCCCACCCACTCACAATCTGCCTAAGATCATAAAATCAGGAGAAGATCGATCAGCTGTGATAATAAAAGAAGAAATATCAAGCCGGCGATGGCGAAGCAGCCAAACATTTATTCAAAATATATAACTGCCACTGGCAAAACAATTTCCTAGGTACAGTCTTGTTTTCATATTTCTTCTTCATGACACTAAGATGTTAGACAACAATTAAAATATTGTCTCCATGTAAGCATCTCAAAACATCAAAAAGTAACCTTTACGCCAAACAAAATAAAATAAATTGCACAAATAATGTCCAATTATACAGAAGAAATTTTATATATATCTATAGATACCTTACTGTGCAAACAATGATCTTGTATTTTCAAATCTACTTCATATGTTTTCTATGTGTTATTGTAGTTTTCAATATCTCTAAAGTGGGTCTAAATAAAATAAAAATGTATTAATCATTATTAGTAATGTCTTTAAAATGTCTTTAAAAAGTAATGTCTTTAAAAAGTTCATCTTGTCCAGATATATCAAATTACATAAATTAAACAAAATATCCAAAGGACTAACCTTACCTACTAATATCCATTAACCATCACAGTGTGTTTCTTCAAATAGTATTCTTAGTGACCTAAGTAATAGGTATTCTTAGTGTATTCTTAGTACACTACACAAATAGTATTCTTAGTGACCTAATAGTGACCTAAAGGCTTTTAGCATTTTCTGTGTTTATATAGCATCTTATTAGCTCATTAATCACATTATTAACAGACCAGTCCGGTTCCAACAAACACTTTTTAAAGGGGCCATGTCTTGTTGAAATAGGCACTCACCAACACAATAGAAGCATTATAAAAAACATGATAAATCCATCATATGGTTCAATCCTATTGACTGTAAAAATCCACTCAGCTGTCCCAAACTTAAAGGTATGTTGGGTAGAGTCCCATGGTCAGAAAGACTTAAAGAGATGGGTGTCCAAGAGGGTTGAGAGTTTCTTAAAAGTGAAATACTTTTAAGAAAGTATTGCTCAATCACAAACAATTCCCTTGAGAAGAAAATGTAGAAGGAGCCTAAAGAAGCCAAGGTGGCTCCATAAACAGCTGTCAAATGATCTGAGGAATAAAAAAGAATCATTTAGGAAATGGAAGGAAGGCCTTATTAACAAGGATGAGCATAAACAAATAACCAGTGATTGTAGGAACAGTGTTAGAAAAGCTAACGTTCAATATGAGCTAAGGCTAGCAAGAAGTCCTAAACATAGCCAACAAGGCTTCTTGTTGGTCCAGTAGCACCTTTAAGACCAACAAAGATTTACTCAAGGTGTGAGTTTTCGAGTGCAAGCATTCTTCCTCAGCTCACGCCTTGAATAAATCTTTGTTGGTCTTAAAGGTGCTACTGGACTCTGATTTTGTTGTGCTAGTTCCGACCAGATTCCTATTGAATCTAAGGCTTCTTTAGTTGTATTTCAACTAAGAAAAAGAGTAGGGACTCTATAGGATCACTGCAAGGACAAGGTGAAATTATGATGAAGAAAGGGCTGAACTGCATCGGGTCTTGCAGAGCATTCCGGAAACCACTAGGATCCATAAGTCTCTGCAGGCAGGCCAACTGGGGAGGGGGTGGTATCCTGAGCTGAGCCCACAGGGCATAGCAGGCTGACCATGGTACAGCCAAGAATTGTCAAAAAGAATGCACAGAGGCTCTGAAATTACATCTGCAAGTTTTTTGTACCCATGGATGCAATTCATCATTTTTTGTATCATTTAAAGCAGCGGTCCCCAACCTTTCTGATGTCAGGGACCGCCTCCGGGGGTGAGGGGAGAGCCGACAGCCCGGGTGCCATGCACGTGCAGTTGCAGCACATATGCGTTTTCGCCACCAGGTGGCGCTAACATGCATGGACGCAACTGCCGCGCATGTGCGTTTTCGCCACCAGGTGGCGCTAACACGCATGCGCGGCAACTGCGTGTTTGCATCACCGGCGTGCCGGCGGCCGCGCCTGCCTATTCCCTTCCTTCTCGTTGGGGGGGGGGAGGTAGGTGCGGCTGCCGGCGGCCTGGTACAGTGGCCTTCACGGCCCAGCACTGGGCCGCAGACTGGGGGTTGATGGCCCCCGATTTAAAGAAATGAGGTGTTTATGGACTACCCATACAGTGATCCTAGGCCACAACTCCCATCCTTCAACATGTGAAATGATATTGCCACATTGAGCACTATTCCACTCACAAGAGAAGACTGAGAAGTAGGAATTGAGCAGTTTAGCCCTCTCTATCACCTGTTACAATGGCACCCCCTTGTAGCCACAAAGGTCCTACCATGTCCCTATTCTTTTTCTTACTTTAAATATAACTAAAGAACTCTTTCTTGTTGTTTTTAGCATTTTTTGCTAGCCTAAGGTCACACTGAGCATTAGCTTTTCTAAAACTCTCCCTACATGCATTGGTTATTTGTTTATATTCATCCTTGGTTATAAGGTCATCCCTTCCATTTCCTAAATGAGTCTTTTTTATTACTCAATTCTTTTTAAAGCTTTTTATGGAGCCACCCTGGTTTTTTAAGGTTCCTCTTAGTTTTCCTTCTCAAAGGAATTGTCTGAACTGTGCCTTAAGTACTTCACTTTTGAGAAACTCCCAACCTTCTTGGACTTCCATCTCATTAAGTTTTTCTGACAACAGGATTCTACCCAACATAACTTTGTTAAAATTTGCTTTCCTGAAGTCCAGCCTGCATGTGTGACTATGTACAACTTTTCTCTTCCCCAATATCATAAAGTCCAAAATCACATGGACACTACTACCAAGTGTGCCTACAACTTTTACCGCTCAACCGGTTCTTCCATATTGCTGAGAATCAAGCCTAAAACAGCATACCCCATTGTTGCCCCTTCCACTTTCTGGGAAATGACGTTTTCAGCAAGACAAGTATTTATTGTAATTTTCATTTTCAGCAGAGCTGGTATTCCAACTGATATCTAGATAATTGAAATCTCCCATGACCACTTGGTCCTGTCTCTCTGACAACTTTGTAATCTGGTCTAGAAGCATCTCATCCAAGTCCTCCACCTCACCTGGTCTTCTATAGCAGACCCCCACCACAATATCGCTATTATTTCTTACTCGTTTCATTTTTACCCAAAGACTGTCACCTGAACTCTGATGCTCAGACATCTGTATTTCCTCACAAGTATATACATTCTTATCATATAGTGCTAGCCATCATCCCCCCTCTTTATTTGTATGTCCCTTTTAAATAAGTTCTACCCCCTCAATCCTTTTATTCCAGTTGTGAACATTATCCCACCAAGTTTCTGTAATGCCTATTAGATCATAGTCCTCTTCATTTGACTTCTAGTTCATCCTGCTTGTTTCCCATACTCTTAGTATAGAGACATTATAATCCTTCATACGAGTACCCCAGGTTTTTGAACTTTCCTGTATATTCATAACCACTGCCTAATGGCAGTTAAGCTCCCCCCCCCCCCAATTTCACAGGGAATAAGCAGTATCTTTAGGCTTTGAGCATTGCCTTCGTTAGCCATTCTGTAAAGGCAGTAGAGGGTTAAAACAGACTGGTATTTAGTTGAAATAAAAGGTGCTTTGAGAACACTGCAAAAAGGACATTTTTTGCAATAATTTTGTATTAATTTTATAACTTGTTCTGTTTTGTTTCATTTTTAGAAAGTAATTGTGCAGACAGGACCAAAATTAATAACTTTCAGCCAGTGTGTAATTTGCTTTGTATTAAGATGTTCGGTGTAGAAGCCACCATTGTAGAAACATCATATCTATTATCAATATCCTCTAAAGCCAGGCAGCTCAGTTTTAAGCTCACAATTTTTAAACATTTCTCTTCCATTGATGTCCCAAGTCATATCTATCAGGTAATCATAAGACCAGCTAACAATGCATAATATTATCAGGGGAAATTCAATAATAATTTTGTGTATGTTATTTTTCAGGACAGCTACATCATCTAATACTGTAGATGTCAAGATCTGATGAATGACAAATAAGCATGCCTTGAAAGCCAGCTTTCTTGGCTGGATTAATATTTCTAATCAGGTTTGTTTTGTCTCAGAAAAATCCAAAGACGTCCCATTAAACCCACAGAAAACCAATGTCCACCAAAGAGGACAGTATTTTCCTTAGTAGAGGAAATTTTGCTTGATGATTTCAGTTCTCTGCAGGTTACTTGAAGGGGATCCATTAGAAAATCAACAGATACATTAGAAAATCAAACAAAATTGGGAGGGAGGGATACCTAAAGACACCCTGAAGAATGTAGAAACCCCTTCCTTGTTTGTGGATAGCTTGGTCCCATGATTGGCACTAGCCATCCACTCCATTATTAGTTCCAGGAAACAATGGAAGTATAACTGAAACCTACTCTGCTGCACATTCTCAAATGCTCCTGCCTTTTTAAATTTTACTTAATAAGGTAAAGCTTTGGCTGAAAGGTGGCCTTAGTGTAGCCTGATCTCATAAGGTCTCCAAAACTAAGCCAGGTCAGTAATTGGATGGGAGACCACTCAAGAAGACCCTGCAGAGCAAGGCTATGGCAGACTGGCTCAGCTTCTCACTTGCCCTTTTCCAGGGTTGCTGTGTTGGTTGCAGCTTGGTGGCACTTTCATCAAGGTGCAACCTTTGGAAAATACATATTTTAGCCATCTCATAGCTACAGTTCTGAGTTGCCTACTCTGCCGTGGGGAAGAAGAAAGGCTGCAGGAGCATTCCTGTAGAATCTGTAGGGTGAAGTCATCCCACAAGACTTCAGGGCGGGGCCCCTATATGGTGAACAAGAACATCATGGCACCTGGCTCTCTTCAGCTACCTTTATCTGTCTTAAATCTATTGGTTTTGCACTCTCAATATGGGAGACCAGGCTCAAACTAAACTTTGGTTGAGCATGTACAAGTAATCCCTTTGTCTATTCAAAAGAGGCAGAGCATGTGATCAGTACATGGAGGGAAAGCACAAGTTTCTTTCCAGTACTTTATTGTGACATTACTGTAAGAACTACCCATGTCACAACTCTAGTGTTTTTAGTACCCTGGCCGAATTTCAGTGTCCAATTTCAGGAGACCCACCAGTAATTCACGTACCAACAATTAAGTAATTCCTAGTCCCACAGGCAGAGCTTATTGGGAATAGCATTCAGAGAGCCAGTTTGGTGTAGTGGTTAGGAGTGCGGACTTCTAATCTGGCATGCCGGGTTTGATTCTGCGCTCCCCCACATGCAACCAGCTGGGTGACCTTGGGCTTGCCACAGCACTGATAAAACTGTCCTGACCGGGTAGGAATATCAGGGCTCTCTCAGCCTCACCTACCCCACAGGGTGTCTGTTGTGGGGAGGGGAATGGGAATCCGCTTTGAGCCTCCTTCGGGTAGGGAAAAGCGGCATATAAGAACCAACTCTTCTTCTTCTATTGTGTACGGTGGTTTTCATAATCTATTTTCACTAACAATGTAAAGACCATTAGTCTATACAGGTCAAGATATTGTCTGTTCTGACTGGCAGCAGCTTTCTAGCTTTTACATCACCTACTAACTGATCCTTTTCATCGTTTTCGGCAGCCCACCAGTTATACAGATGTTATTATTATTCCTCCCTTGCTGTTGCTGGCAACCAGCACCTGTCATTTTGCAACATCAGTAGGTAGCCATTGCTATATAGCTTGAAGTATAAGCCTGGAATCCACTTTGGAAGTGTTGGAACACGTCCAAACTTCGCTCTGCGGGTATGAACCTACTGGTTGTCCCAGGCCCCCAGGAAATCCACCTGGCCTCAACCAAGACCAGGGTCTTTTTGGCCTTGGCCCCAACTGGTGGAATGAGCTCCCGGGAGAGCTAAGGGCCCTGACAGAGCTATCAAGGTTCCACAGGGACTGCAAGATAGACCTCTTCTGCCAGGTGTTTGGTTGAGGCCGGGGAAAGGTTGCCCAGAGTTTCAATCTGGGGTCCCACCCTATGGTTGGTTGCTATGGAAGATCTCACCACATGAGATTGCTGCACAAATTCCATTAATTCTTATCCACACAAACCTGTTCCCTTGTCCCTGGTGGGAGGTTGATTTTAGGGAAGGTCCTGGGGGGGGAGAATGTCAGAATCCCCAGGTCTTCTGCCATGATTTTATTCTGTTTCAATTATTTGATCTTTCTGCCTGTTAAGATGTTACTCTGACCCGTGTTGCCCTGATGTAGCACAGATGCTCTGGTTGACACCCAAAGGTTGTTTCCTGCCACTTTGTTTTATGACTCCCCATCTGCCTTCCATATTCCTTCTCCTCCCTTGTGTTAGCCCCCCATGGTTCCCAGACTTGTTATCCTGGATGGCCAAATGGCTCTCACTGTTGACTTCTTTGCCTGGTTTGAATCCCCAGGGGAGGGGAAAGCGCACCCCTATTTTGCTTGTTCCTTGCTTTGTACCTTAGTTCTGACTATGCCTTCGAAGTTGATGCTTTCAAGTTTCTTAAATAAACTTTCATTCTGTTAGGTTACTTATTTAATAATCGAAGTTCTCACAGTAAGCTACCCTCAGAGCAGACATAACCACCTTGCTATGGTTCTTGAAATTATTTGTCAGCTGCACTTTTAGCAACAAGAGGGAGATGCCAATGTAAACTTTTTCAGGTGTGTCAGCAGCTTTGGATACCAATGGCAAGGGTTTCATTGAGCCTATGACACATAGAAGACGTTGTACATGTGCTAAGCAACTTGTGTGTCATTTGTCTGAAAGGGAGGATAAAGGATATATATTTGTTGCTGTTTCACCAAGTCAAGATTATCTTGGTCTGCAAAAAGAATACACCAGTATTCTCCTGAATAAAGATTTACATGAACCCTAATTAAATGGCCAAAATGATTGGAAGACCTACAATCCTGGCTATATTCTTGAAGAAAACTGTGCTATAGAACTAAAACCCAGGGAGCCGTTTCCTAAGGCAAAAATCTATTCGATGAGCCCATGGGAAATGAAGGAACTCTGGATGCTCCTGAATACAAACTTAGTTATTTTGTTGCAAAAACATTGATTTTTAAAAAGAGAGTTTATCTGTTTTTCTTTGAAATAAATATTCAAAAACATTTAACCTACTGATGCCTCAATTAATGTAAATTTACCAGTAGCTGCTGCATTTCCCACCCTCGGCTTATACTCGTCAATAAGTTTTTATACTCAGGTTGGCTTATACTCTAGTATATATGGTATATTTGGCGGCTGTTTTTCTTCTCAGATATTGTTGTGAGATTGTAGGTGATCACAATATAATTTGAGACTCTTTCCAATTCTCAGAAGACAAGATTTTGCCTAGAAAGTCAGGAACTAATTGGAGGATTACAAGACTCCCCCAAGAATACCCAGATTTATCATTGAGATCTACTGCTTATACTGCAACATACAGCCTAGAGTAGCGATCCCCAACCTGTGGTCTGCGGACCACATGTGGTCCATTGACTAATTGGAGGTGGGCCGCAAAGGGCACCTTCCCCCCCCCCCGCCCTTTACAACACACTTCATTGTCTCCCATCACTCCCAGATAGGACTATCTCGTTGCAGAGAAACAAGCTCAGGGTTCCCATTGATTTGTCATTGTCATGAGTTAAAATTTCCATGAAATTTCCATGAAAATAAAATGTTCTTTATGTTCATTGTTGTGGTGTGTCTGTATCTTATTTTGAAGGGATGTTTAAACATTACCATAGCAATCAGAGAGCATTAGGGCAGTGGTTGAGAGTAGAGGAGTAAACTACCCCCCCCACCGGGCCTCAGTAAAATTGTCAAGCGTTGAGTGATCCCCAGTGATAAAAAGGTTGGGGACCACTGGCCTAGAGCATACGATTTTACATTTCTTGCTATTAAAAAAAAACTTTGTCTTTTTCCTTCTTCACTCTTACAATTTGGGATTACAAATCTGGGCAATTGGGTACTTTTAAGTCTGGGGATGGGAGCCAGGAGTTCAGTCATGATTGTCCAGCTTCTTATAACCCGCAGATTTGGTGCAGTGTGGCAGCTGTTGACAGGCACTCCCAACAAGGTCTTTACTTCAAAAACTCTTCTAATAATTTGGGTAATATCAAACTTGAACTAGCATTAATTAGCTTAAATATGGTGTTCATTAGGGTTTATTAGCCTTTATATCTATAGCCTCCATTCCCTCTGTGTTTAATTAATTTCTTATTTATTTATTTATTGAATATGTATAACACCGATCCCAATTGGGTCACGGCGGTTCACATAATAAAAAGATAAAAACACAGTAAAATTATTGCTGAAACTCTTTTGGGCTCTTTTTTCAGCTAAAGCTGAAGGAAGGGTTATTGGGAATTATCTGTAAGGCTTGTTGAATCTAATCTGTATGATTGTGGACTGATGTCAATCAAATTAAGACACTTAAAAAAAAATCACCAAAAAAGAAAACTATCAGAAACTGTGTCCTATCTGAGACAAAGAAAAGATATGGCCTATGCTAAAAGTAATCCTAAAAACAAAGGTGTAGAAGAGGAGGAGGAAGAGGGAACAGACATACCTCAAATAACACATGTTAAACAAGCACAATAAAGAAATGACAGCATTAATTGAAGGGTTACATAAAGAAATGGTAGCTGTGAGAAAAGAATAGATTGCAAAGAAAAAACTTTCAGACAGAATTGAAATCACTTGACTCCAATTCAAAGCGATTTATGAAGTACACACTAAAGTTCAAAAAGTGGAAACAGAAATAATTGAATTTAAGGATTGGAAATCAGCAGCTGAAGAAAAAATTGAGTTTTTGGAAACAAACAAAGGGCAAGGAATATTAGGATCAAAGGGGCTTCAGTAGATTTTGGCAAGCAAGACCTTCGACAGGAAATACTTACAGCATTAGAGGAGTATCTTCCGGGCAAAGAGGTTCAAATTGACAAGACATAGCGAGTTTTCTCCAGAGCAGCCTTACGTAAGAAACAGCCAAGAGATTTGGTGGTTAGTTTTGACAGCAAGCTGGAGGCAGTGTGCTGGAGAAGAACTGATTTCATTATTGAATGTGAATTACAAAATTTTTGTGAAGATCTTAGCTGAAAGATTGAAGAGATGTATTGGTGATGTGGTCCACGAGGATCAGGTGGGTTTTGTAACAAAAAGACTTATGAGAAACAACATACCTTTGGTCATGAATGCTATGCACTATGTTCAAAGGACACAGCAATGTACGGTCTTCCATTTTTTTAGACACAGAAAAAGCTTTCAACAATGTTCAGTGGAAATTTTTACTAGCAACTCTACAAACTATGGACTGCAGAGAGAGATTTTTGAGTATGATTTACCAAATATATCAAAAGCAAAAAGCAAGAATCTTGGTAAATGGAATGCTTACACTGCAAAAATATTTACATAACGAAAGATACCAAGCAAGGTTGCCCACTTTCCTCTCAGTTATTTAATTCGGTTCTGAGACTATTGCGAGTAAAATACGAAATATAAAAGAATTTCCTGGTTTCCATATAGAGGGTCTTGATTTTAAGATAAAAAGTTATGCAGATGATGTGGCCTTAATGCTTTCCAATCCTGAAAACAACTATATTTCATTATGGCAAAAAATCCAAGCAAATCTGTTAAGGTGGTCTAAAGTTTTTAATGCCTCAGCTTTGGAAAAGAGGGGTAGTCATATATATTGTGAATGCCAATATCAGTTTGGAAATCTTGCGACAGGATCCAAAGGATCCCTACATGCTTTATTGCATTGCTTTTATGACACCATAGCTGCAGTGCTAAATTTCCTTACATGAAACAAATCCTAGTGAAAGCAGCAGGACTTCTGCATAAACCTATTTAGCATTGATCAAGCCACAAAGCAAACAGCCTGTATGAAGGACTGAAAGTCACATTAAATTTAAAAGGGAAGCATTTGCACATGGCTGGATAGTAACATATGTCAAGGGTAATAGAACCAAGCATTTTTATATTAAAATTAATATAATATGCTTATAATTAACTGCCACTTGTACCTAACACACAAGACATTAAGTTTAAACGGTATTCATATTTGAGAATAAGTAAATTTGCTATGGTTTCCCCAATTATTGTTGCAGGTTGGCAGTTAACTGAATCAGAAAAGTATCACATTCTTCAAACTAAATTTGAATCCAATAAAATCTTTAAGACCAACAAAGATTTATTCAAGGCTTCCTCAGATATGTGTGCATGTACACAAAAGCTCATGCCTTGAATGGCCTTTGTTGGCCTTAAAGGTACTATTGGACTCAGATTATGTTTTGCTACTTCAGACCTACACAGCTACCCACTTGAATTTATTCTTCAAACTAATCTTGGAATATGGACTCCTTAGGTCAAGTAACTGCATTAAGCAGTTTTTAAAGCAGGATTTAAGGGTTAACTCCCTTCATGTTCTGCTTCAAGAACAAACAACTTCCTGCTATCCTGCTTTAATCAAGTAGATTCATTTCCAAAACTGGCACACACATGCCACATGACCTGCTAAGGTAAACATATTGTGGGAAAGAAGCAGAGATGACTGACAGGCATTCTACCAACTGTGAAACTTTCACAAGGCCAAGCTATGTTTGCTTAGTTGATCAGTCACTGGAAAGTGTCCTACTTCTATGATTTGAACCTCTATTCTTCAAACCACTTGGTTTTTCAGCAATCCCACAAACTTCAGAGAAGTTACCCAAGGAAGTATTTTGTTTAAAGTTCAGCTTAAAAACAAGACTGTAACATGTGCAATGGAAGTAGGTGTCACTTCCATTGGTGCTACAATTAACACACAAGATGCAGCACTGCATAAGCAACCAACTACAGAATTTCTAACTGACATTGGGTTCCAATGTTATGTTCCAATTGTGAGCTATAACTACAGGTTTGCATTTTAATGCAATGACTACACTGAATCCGCTCTTCATTTAGCACTTAATAAACACTTATTCCCTAATACAGGAGTAGTCAGCCTGTGGTCCTCCAGATGTTCATGGACTACAATTCCCATAAGCCCCTGCCAGAAAACACTGGCAGGCTCATGGGAATTGTAGTCCATGAACATCTGGAGGACCACAGGCTGACTACCCCTACCCTAATATATGGATTCTGTGATTCTTGATAGGACCTCAGCCACTGGAGTTAAGTAAACATTTCACAATTTGAAGGAATTGAAATAGGTGTTTGATGAGCAGTGACATTTAGCCCTGAAAAGTAGTGTTTCTCCAAAGCTGTATGTTTCAAAAAGTACAGAATTGGATTCCAGTTATAACAAATGCTTGTTGCAAAGCTAAAGTTACACCTTCCAACACATCCATGATGCACACTGCAAAGGTTGGAGTTAATAAAATTTCTCATTGTACTAGAATTCCCCAAATCCAGATGATGCTGTATCCTTCTGAATTTCCAGATAACTGCTTGAACCCCAAGTCCTGCAAGCAGAAGGATGCTTCTGCTCAGAAAGCAGGAAGTAATATTTACCATCTCCCCTGACCCTCACATAACATTCCCATACTATTTCAGAGTTCCACGACTCCCAGGCCCATTCCTCTTGGTGCACCGAACAAAAAAGGGAAGATCCATTCTGCAAGCTGTGCCTGACAGTTCTTCAGATCAGCTACTAATATAGCAAAATCTGTCTACATTTTAAGAAGTAAAGAGACTCTGATTACCAAAAAATCAGTTAAGAACATATTTCAGAATTAAAACATTTTCTTTATTGCAATACATTTTGAAAGAGACTTTCCAGGTAAAGAGCTTATTTAAGTTAATGATTATATTTTCAAAGACTATCATCTTTGCTCTTTAAAAAATTGGAATTAAACATAGCACGTTACTCGCCCTTGCAAGCTTTTTCTTGAAATCTCTACATACCTTTGTACTATAAGTAGAAAGTGTAGCTATATAATCTGGACAACAATCAACTTTTCAGAACTCTGCTGTCAACTTGACAGTCAGCAGAACCTGTTCCAGTAGACCAGATGTCAAGTCACTACTATATCCTGAACATTTACTTCCTTAATTGAGGACCATCTGAAGGAAGCTTTCACAAAAGAACCCCATATTTAAATATTACCCATTCACTTTTTCCCGTCATAGCCATTACAAAGCAGGAGGAGCAAAAGAAACCAACAGCAAATAATTGCTTTGAGTTATGTAAGCCATAAGACAGCAAGCATATTGAACTTATGGTATGATCCTATACATGCATACTTAGAAATCTTTTTAAATTTAGGGGATTAGTACATCTAAGATTGAGCCCTAGCTGCAGTACAAGAACTGGTCAAGCAGTTTTACAGTGCTGCTAATTAACACTAAGTAACTTCGGGGCCTAGTTTAAAATTTAGCTTTTAGTCACTGCTTAGCAAGCAAATTTTTACAGAGGTGTCCGGATTTAAATGAGGTCTTTTACAAAACATAACTAGCTTGCTAAGTAGCGCCCAACACTTCACCTACTTTCCCATTCAGGCTTTTAGTTAAAATCATACCCAGATGTTGTAATATTTAAGTTTTCAGAAACCAAGAGACCAGAAGTTTCAAAACAGCAAGCGCTTTTATTTGAACACAGATGTACAGTTGGGTGCTTCCACATAACCATTAGAGCTGCGCCCGCCCCCCTTCCATCCCATTTCCTTCCAGCCCTTCCATCCCACCCTGCTGGAAGCAGCTAGCAGTGACGTGTCCACCTGAGCTTCAGGAGCGCTGTATTAACTCCTTGGCTGCTGCAGCCCCTGGAGACAAAGTTCTGTAGTGCACTGACTTCTATCATAATCAGAGTCTGAGTGTCACAGAACTTTGCTTCCAAAGACCAAGTCTTCTTTTTTCTCCTCACTAAAGCCACATCATGAACTTTGAGGCTTCAGCTAAGACAAAAGGAAGGAATAAAGATAAAGGTATAGCAGTTAAGGCACCAAGGGTGCTTCTGACACTATTAGGTAATTTGAGAACTGGCCCAGAGTTTAGCAGATTCCTGTTCCCAAATATGCATATAGTTGATCCAAATACCACAGGCTGAAGCAATTCGTACCAGTGAACAGCCTACCCACAGGTATTCACCATCTTGCTAGAGAACAAGGGCTTCAGATCACTGTCCACGTTGTCAGCTTGCTTGGCATCTTCCTCATCAGCAGAAGGCTTTCCCCTCTAGCCTCCATTTGGTCCCATGTATAACTGTAGACATTCACTACATTGGAAGAGGGAGAGAAGTAGCTCTGGTACGAAAAGCCGCATATACCTACCATACACGGAGTACACCAACAGACAGCACATATGCAAGCTTACAAAAAGGGAGAGGGGAGGAATAAAAAGGCCTCTTTCTCCAGCCTACCCACAAGCCAGCCATTCCCACCCGGAGCAGAACTGGAAACAAGCAAACCAACCAACTCCTGCCTGCCAGACTGCAGCCTTGCCTTCTTCCATAGACCAACTCAGACATGCACCACAGGAACAGCTGCAGGAGCCTGTCGAACGCAGCCTACACCCCAAAGGAACACCCCATCAGGGTGACAGCTGCAGGCAGACTCCTCCGGCCCGAGATACACACACTCATCTACAGAAGGCGACGGAGGGAAATCCAAGGAGGCAAAGCCGCCTGCCAACGAGCCCAGAGCCACGCCATCGAAAGAGCAGCCCAGCCCGGGTCCTCTCTGCACCTGGAGCAGCCGCAGCTCTCCATGCAACAGGTTCCGTGCGGCGCCTCCTTCGCCAGCTGCAGCAGCCCCCGGTGCAGAGGGGAGGGCCGGGCCGGGCGTCCCTGGAGAGGGCTGGTGCAGCGCCCAGTGGTTGTGCAGCCGCGGCGGCGGCGCCGCCTCTTCCCACTCGGCGGCGGCTCCAGCTGCTGCTACTGCAGCAATGGCAACCGCTGGCCCCGCTCCCTCCCGCCTACCCACCGCCACTGCGACCGCCAGCCGGCCTCGGTCTCCTCCCCACCGCGCGGCTTCGTCCCTCCTGCTTGCTCGTGCCCGGCTCCCGCGAGCTCCGCTCCATCTTGACTTTTGCCGACGTGGAAATTTTGGGTTCGGAGACGAGCTGCGCTCTTATTGGCTGGCGGAAGGCGGGGTCGGAGGTCACGGCTGCTGTGGCTGCTCCGCGCCAAGGAGTCTCGTTCGTTCTCTCTCTCTCGGGCAAGCGGCAGCGGGGGAGGCAGAAAGGGGCGGGGGTAGCCGGTCCACGCCTACCTCGGGCAAAGGCGCCGGGGGAGGGTGCGCCGGAGAGGGCGCGCCGGGGAAGGGGGTGGGGCAGGAGCACCTTGTGGAGGGAACTGCGCGCTCTGGCCGCGCCTTACCTGCGGGTATGGGGTTGCGTAGGCAGGCTCGAGTGGGGTAGGTGAGGCGGGCGCCACAGGCGGCCGAGGGGAGGAGAGGAGGGAGTGCAAAAATGCAAGGCGTCCTCAAAGTACAGGGAGCAGGGTGGACCCAAAAGGAGGTGGGACACAGAAAAAAAACTCTTGTAGGTTTTAAATGGCTCAGGGGAGGGAATGAGTTGGGAAACTATCTACACAGACAGTAGTCTCTTCTGGCCTTTTCAAGAATAACAAAACTTTACTCATGTGTCAGATTTCATGGACTGTTAACCACTTCTTCAGATGCAAAACCTCACTAAAGGGGGTGACTCCACAGGCAACAGGATCCAAAAGAGACAGAACCGAGGTCAGACATGCTGGGGCTGTATGCTAATAGTGCAATTCTGAACAGTTACACCCTTCTAAGGCTAAGAAGGGTGCAACTTTCTTTAGTGTTGCTGGAAAGAAAAGTGTAGACAGCTTGAGATATGTGAATAGGAAAAGCCAGGAAGAAGCTGTCAGTGTATTTTGGTGATGTGGAATGACCATGGGGGTTATAGTAAGTTTGCTGGATTGCGTATACCTTGAAATATCACCAAACATAAAGGTAAAGGTATCCCCTGTGCAAGCACTGGGTCATGTCTGACCCTTGGGGTGACGCCCTCTAGCGTTTTCATGGCAGACTCAATACGGGGTGGTTTGCCAGTGCCTTCCCCAGTCATTACCGTTTACCCCCCAGCAAGCTTGGTACTCATTTTACCAACCTCGGAAGGATGGAAGGCTGAGTCAACCTTGAGCCGGCTGCTGGGATTGAACTCCCAACCTCATGGGCAGACAGCTTCAGACAGCATGTTGCTGCCTTACCACTCTGCGCCACAAGAGGCTCTTATCACCAAACATAATAAAGCTCAAATTGACAGCTCACTCCCTACTGTTTGGTCCTCCTTGGGGGTGTACTGCAAATAGGGAGTGAGCACTCTGCCAATGAGTGTCAATCAGTTCAAACTGCGCTCTGCCAGTGGGCGCAATCACCTCTATTTGCATGCAGAAAATTCACTCCCTACTTGATTTACTCCCCCAGGAAATATTTCCCCAATAGGAGATGACACTCAGCCAGGAATGGCCTGCCCTGGTAGTTTAGCCTGAATCAGGAGAGAACCCTTGGTCATGAACACCTAATAAGGAGTCCGCTGTCTGCCTCCAACTTCCTGCCAGTTTCAGAAGATTGCTAGGTGGAAGAGGAGGCAGCCTCAGAGCATATATACAGCCTTTGAAACATATAGCCTACTTCTTGAGAAGTAGACTTCTTGGCCAGGAAAGGCTAGTAAGGAGTCGGCTCTATGCCTCCAGCTTCCTGTCTGTCTGTTTCAGAAGTATGCTGGGTGGTCTCAGAGCCTGCTGCCAGTAAGCTGCCCTGGCCTCTTTCAACATGGTGTGGAATGAGCTCCCTCCTGGCAAACACTGCACTCCTTCTGGAGGGAGGGCTGTGGGAAGCCCAGAAACAATCCCCTACTGGCCCTCTGGGAGCCAGGGCAACCAGAAAAACCTCTGTCCTGGGAATGTTTATTCATGAGTAAGTTGTGAAGTTTGGAATCTGAAAAAAGAGGAATGCTTTGGGAGTAACCATCACAGGCAATTGCAGAAGGGAAAATAATGCTGATGTGGGTGGAACTGGTAAGTTGTAGACTTTCCATATAAATGTCACCTTGATCTTGCCACAGTCTTTCCAAGACCATCACAACAAAACAAATTTGAGACCAATGGTGTGGAATGTGGGGAAACTGTAGAGAGGGCACAGAAGCACCATGGGGACATGTGGAGAAGGGAAACACTGTTTCCCAGTAGCAACTTCCAAGTAGCACCTTCCTAGAAAAAGAAGAGTTGTTTTTATACTCCATCCTCTCCCCACAACAGACACTCTGTGAGATAGGTGAAGCTGAAAGATCTCTGAGAGAAACTGCTCTGTGAAAAGACTTTCTAACAGCACTGTGACTAGCCCAAGGTCATCCAGTTTACCCAAGGTCACCCAGCATGTAGAGGAGCAGAGAATCAAATCCAGCTCACCCCATTAGAAGATGCTGCTCTTAAGCACTACACCAATCTGTATAAATTACCATTGCCTTGAAGAGATATAGCTGGAGCACAAGCAGAAGAAGCTGTTGCAGGAGGATGGTGTAAGTCTTTTTTGACTTGCTATTTGACTGTTATTGAATTATTTTCCGTTAAACTTGGACCCTCTGGCCAATGGCTTCTCTGAGCATTCAAAGGAAGAAGATACACAGGTATTTCCTATATGAAGAAGTGATTCTCTCTCACTCTCTCTGGGTGTGGATGTAGGTGCAGAGGGGAGTCCTACACAACCCTGTCCCAAGCAGATCTTTCCTCCAAGGGAAATGATCTTCCCAGTTGGAGAGGAGCTGTCATTCCAGGGAATCCCCAAGTCCCACCTAGATGCTGGCATCCCTGATCCTCCCTGGGGCACAGTGCCACAGAAACCTCCCCATCCAAGCAGCCCTTTCCTCTGGGGGAACTAATATCTGCAGTCTGGAGAGGAGTTTTCCTCCTGGGGGCTCTTCAGGCTCTTCAGGAGGCTGGAATCCCTGAACACTGGGATAGTGCTACAGAGACCCCCTAACGGAAGGAAACCCAACAGAAACAGAAGCAAAGTGACAACAGCAACACAAGAAAACTATCTAAGAAAAAAAGTAAGAAATACAGGAAACCAACCAGAAAGTTCTAAGCTGAAGACAGAACAAATAGAAGGGCACTGAGTGCTCCCTGCCATCCCTACCTCTCACCCCCAAATGATCGGGAGCGGAACTGGGCCCCAAATAATTGGGAGCTGAGCCAGGCCACCACTGCCACCTCACCCCAAACTACCAGGAGCTGTGACAGGCCACCACCACTTCACCTCACCCTAAGCCATCAAGACCCATGCTGGGCTGCCAAACTGAAAGAGGCCAGGAAGCCAGGGCAACTTACTGGCAACTTACTCTGAGGCCAGCTCCTCTTCCAGAACTGCCAGGAAGTTGGAGGCTGAGAGCTGACCCCTTATTAAATCTTTCCTGGCTGAGGGCTGCCTCCTCATTGGGCCTAAACTATCAGGGCAGGCGATTCCTGGCTTTGGGCCAATGGGTGAGTAGTCAGTTTGGACATTATTAAGTTTTACTGATGATAATACTGATACTGATGATACTAATGCTCCTCCCTCACTCTATTATCGGTAGTTAAGTACACAATTAGCCTACCATTATGCAATTAGCCTACCATTAAGGACACGATTAGCCTAATGCAGTCCCTTAAAGAGATTCTATAAATGTATGTTTTGTTTTGATTTAAACATTTATATGACATGTCTTTATCCTGGATAACTGGCCATAGGCCTTTCACACTTGGAGTCGTTAATTTCCAGTGCTTCATTTCCAAAATGAAAAATATGTGGTCTCAAGTCTGCCTGCAGTCACACCTTAGACCCAGGCATTGGAAGGCCTTATTTTTCTATGGAACCCTAGAAGTAGTTACGGCACACTTTAATTATTTTGTCATTTATTTCAGAACTGAGCACTACAATAGAAACTCTTGTGGGTTCTAGCTCAATTTAAGCCTTGGTAAATTCTAAATTAAAATATCACAAAATAAATGAGCAGTTTGGCTTAATAAGTTCCTGGAAAAACTGCAGCCATATTCATGATGCATTTCTGTTCTGGTCTTTAGTATGCATCCAAACCTATCCTATATAATAAATGGAAACTGTTTACACTTGCAAAACCCTCACAGATGGGTTTTGCAAACATTTCAGATCTGATTTATTATATTTTGAGTTGAAACTAAAATGCTGGGGCTTCTCTGTTTCTTTTCTGTAGTGCATAGGTGCTACAACATGCTTCAGTTTTCTGACAGTATGGGTTCAGTTAGTATTTGCATCAGTATTTCCTGAATTGCATGGATTAGTTTATGAGATTCATTATTCTATCATTCTATTTACATTTTACTGACCTGGATTTTCTGTTATTTGGATTTTCTGTGAATGGAAAGTTACAATTATTAACATAGTCCTTAAAAGGAATTCTAAATATGCATATATGTATCAAATTGTACTTTATAAAACAGCACTATAGAGGATTTGAATTAAACCTGGTTCCATTGAAATAAAAAGATCACCTTGTATCTGATTTGTTTGTTTTTATGTCTATTCTTCCTTATGAACAGTTAATATGGAAAATTCTGTCTTTTGGCCTTTATGGTGTTTTGCTATCCCTATGTACTGTTTCAGTAGACGTTACTGGTATTCTAGTGAAGTTGCTGTAAACAATTTCTGAATTCTCACATTATACTTGACACACATTATAATCATGCATTTGGACACATGTAGAGTCACAATCTGTTATTTTTAGAAAGTGTTTAGATCAGCCTTTCTCAACTTCTTTTCTCTTGAGAAACCTCTGAGACATTCTTCAGGCTTTGAGAAACCACAGATGTGGCATGATTGTACAGAATATGGTTGGGAAGCATAGCTCTGTAAACACCCACCTGGGGCCCTTCTCACCAACCCCCAGGCCCATTATTGGACATTTTGGAGGTGGGTGGGTTTGACCATATATGGTCCTATCACCCAATAAATGTTTTACAAATTTAATAAATATATTAAGCATTAACTCTCCCACCCATTCAGGAAACCCTTCTAGAGCAAATTTTAACAAACTTAAAGTTATGTTGGGTAGAATCCCATGGTCAGAAAAACTTAAGGAGATGGAAGTCCAAGAAGGCTGGGAGTTTCTCAAAAGTAAAATACTAAAGGCAATTAGTATTAGACAATTCCCTTGAGAAGGAAAACTGGGAGGAACCTAAAGAAACCAGGATGGCTCCATAAACAGCTTTCAAAAGAAATGAGTAATAAAAATGCCCATTTAGGAAAAAGAAGGAGGACCTTATAACCAAGGAGGAATATAAACAAATAACCAATGCAAGTAGGGAGAGTGTTAGAAAAGCTGTATGAGCTTAGGTTAGCAAGAAAAGCTAAAAACAGCAAAAAAGGGTTCTTTAGTTATATCCAAAGTAAGAGAAAGGACCATTGGGGGGACAAGAACGTGACATTGTAACAGGTGATGGAGAGGGCTGCTCAATTCCAACTTCTTCTCAGTCTTCTCTTTTGAGAGGATTCATGCTCAACATGGCAAAATCATTTCACGATGAGGGATGGGAGTTGTGGCCAAGGATCATTGTAAGGATAGTCCATGAACACCTAGTTTCTTTAAATGAAACCAAATCTTCTGGGCCAGATGAACTACAGATGAACAGGTACTAAAAGAACTTTCAAATGTAGTTTCTCTGCATCTGTCCATTATTTTTGACAATTCTTGGAGAACAGGTGAAGTGCCAGAAGGTTGGAGGTAGGCAAATATCTGCATCTTCAAGAAGGGGGAAAAGGAGGCTCTGGGTAACTATTGACCTGTCAGTTGATGTCTATAACTGGCAAAATTTTAGAACAAACCATCAAAGAGTTGGATCTTGAACAGCTAGAGTGTTTGATAAGGTTCCACATGATATTCTTATTGACAAGTGGGTAAAATGCGGTATGGATCGTGTTACTGTTAGGTGGATCAAGAACCGGTTGACAATTCACACCCAAAGGGTGCTTATAAATGGTTTCGTCATCTTGGAGAAGAGTAACAAGTGGAGAGCCTTAGGAATCTGTCCTGGGCCTTGTGTTGTTCAACATATTTATAAATGATTTGGATGAAGGAGTAGAATTGATACTTATTAAATTTGCAGATGACGTTAAGTGGGAGGGGTAGCAAACACACCAGAAGACAGAATCAGAACACAAGATGAACTTGACAGGCTAGCAAACTGGGCTAAAACAAATAAAATAAATTTCCATTGTGGCATTTGTAGAGTTCTTCATTTAGGTAGGAAAAATCAAATGCATCACTATAGGATGTGTGATAAGAGCCTCTTGTGGCGCAGAGTGGTAAGGCAGCCGCCTGAAAGCTTTGCCCGTGAGGTTGGGAGTTCGATCCCAGCAGCCGGCTCAAGGTTGACTCAGCCTTCCATCCTTCCGAGGTCGGTAAAATGAGTACCCAGCTTGCTGCTGGGGGGTAAACGGTCATGACTGGGGAAGGCACTGGCAAACCACCCCGTATTGAGTCTGCCATGAAAACGCTAGAGGGCGTCACCCCAAGGGTCAGACATGACTCGGTGCTTGCACAGGGGATACCTTTACCTTTAGGATGTGTGAAAAGGATCTGGGGGTCTTAGTAGACCAGACACTGAACATGAGTCAGCAGTGTGACTCATCAGCTAAAAAGGTAATTAGGATTTTAGGCTCTATTAAAAGAACTATAGTGTCCAGATCACATGAGGTAATGTTACCGGTTCACTCCACTTTGGTAAGATCTCATTTGGAGCACTGTGTTCAGTTTTGGGTACCACAACTGAAAAAAGGTATAGAGAAACGAGCGTGTCCAGAGAAGAAGAAGAGTTGGTTCTTATATGCCGCTTTTCTCTACCCGAAGGAGTCTCAAAGCAGCTTACATTCATCTTCCCTTTCCTCTCCCTACAACACACGCCCTGTGAGGGAGGTGAGGCTGAGAGAGCCCTGATATTACTGCTCAGTCAGAATAGCTTTATCAGTGCTGTGGTGAGCCCAAGGTCACCCAGCTGGTTGCATGTGGGGGAACGGGGAATCAAACCCAGCTCGCCAGATTAGAGGTCCACACTCCTAACCGCTACACTAAGCTGGCTCTCTCACTACAATGATGATGAGGAGGGCTACAATGATGACAAGAGATTTGTAGACCATATCGTATGAGGAAATGTTGAGGGTGCTTGGTCTGTTTAGCCTGGAGAGAAGACAGCTAAGAGATGATATGATAACCATATTCATATACTTGAAGGGCTGTCATATAGAATAGCGATCCCCAACCTGTGGGCTGCGGACCACATGTGGTCCTTTGACTAATTGAAGGTGGGCCCCGAAGGATGCCTTCTCTCCCCCCCCCCCCGGCCCTTTACTTCATCCCCCCCTAGCCCTTTACAACACACTTCATTGTTGTGGCGCGTCTGTATCTTATCTTGAAGGGATGTTTAAACATTACCATAGCAATCAGAGAGCGCTAGGGCAGTGGTTGAGAGTAGAGGAGTAAACTACCCCCCCACCGGGCCTCAGTAAAAGGCGTTGAGTGGTCCCCGGCATTGAGTGGTCCCCAGTGATAAAAAGGTTGGGGACCACTGATATAGAAGGTGAAGCAGAGTTGTGCCCTGTTGCCTCAGAGGGTTGGACCAGAAGAAACGGGTTGAAATTAATTCAAAAGAATTTTCAGCTGAACAGTTAGAGGTTTTCCTTGGTGGAATAGGCTTCCACGAGAGATGGTGGGATCTCTTTGAAGTTTTTAAGTGGGGGCAAGATAGTCATCTGGCAGAAATGCTGATGTTATGAACTTAGGCAGATTGTGAGTAGGTGGGCAGGAAGAGATGTGCCAGTATTTGTCTCTTGTGGTTTTTCCTTGCATACCCAGGGAATTGCTGATAGCCACTGTGGGATGGTAAGTCAATTTCCTCCAGGCCAAGCTGGATTCTGGAGATTTTTGGTGGGAAGAGAATAATTTGGGCATAAAATTGGGTCATTGTGAGTAGGCAGGTGGTTGAGATTTCCTGCATTGCACAGGGGGCTGCAGTAGATGACCCTGGAGGTTCCTTCCAACTCTATGATTCTATATTATATTTTATATGTTACCCTGATAATCACATAATATGCCCTTTATGTGACAAAGAGAAAGTAAAACCCAACTGGATTTGCTTTTAAACTAAGAGTCTTCAGAGATTTTTCAGTGTCCAAGCAGGCTACAAACAATTTGTGTAGGTGTGGTGAATGGCCTCTGTTTGGGTCTGAAAACACTGTTTGCCCTGGTAATATTGCAAAATGTTCCAAGGATCTTTATCTTCTTTCCTTTGAAACATCAGGGTTGGGGGGGAGGGAGTTTCAGTGACCGAACAGATTTTTGTTGTTGTTTCATTAGTTGAAAGAGGCTTTTCAAAGTTCAGTCGGCATATCAGTTTGGAGAGATGCTGATATAATCATTTTATGAATCAGTTCACACACAATGTTTCCAGTATTCAGACCACACATTGGAGAATTAGGAAGGAGCCCTGTGCATATATACACCCCCTCCCGCTTAAACTCTGAATCTACTAATTAATCCTTTGTTCTTGTAAACCATAGTCTGATATCACATCCAAACGGGGAAACTACGATTTACACTTGTGCTCCAAACCGAAGTTAGAAGCTGGTTTCCTATGTGGTGGTCAAGCATAATCTATGGCAGGGGTAATCAAACTGCGGCCCTCCAGATGTCCATGGACTACAATTCCCAGGAGCCCCTGCCAGCAAATGCTGGCAGGGGCTTCTGGGAATTGTAGTCCATGGACATCTGGAGGGTCGCAGTTTGACTACCCCTGATCTATGGCGATCGCTTCGCCGGAAGATCAGAGGAGAGAGCCAGGGGGAGGGACTTTGTAGAAACCACAACAATGGTAACGCACAGAACTTTCCCGCTAGTGTTGCAGATTGGTTGCAGGAGTGTAGCGCTTTCCGGAGGGTGAATCCACTTTTGGTGATTTCCCTGAAAGTGCTACAAGGAAGCGCTTTTTGCGGATCGGTTTCAGGTGTGTGGCAGATTGTCAACGACGTGCATAATGGCAAAACTGTAGCGTTTTCAATTGGCAACCATTGTGCGATTTTGAAGGAGTGCAGAAAGCCCCTGTGAATTTACCATTATTACAACAAACATTTGATAGGCTTAGGAACATTGTCTTGACTTTCACTGTTAATAATTGCAGTGTCATTGCAGTTCCCAACTCGCTACTACCACCATAAGTATTAGCCAGGGTTAAGAGGGCCCATGTACTCAGCAGCTACTACTGCTGCAATTCAACATATGTTTTAGAATGATGATGCTTGGGAAAATGGGTGATGTCACCAGCCTGTATGAGTTCCATAGGTATGCTTCACAACAACTGTACTGTGTACAGTAGTTCCCCATCCCATACATCTAGGCCTAGTCTGCATGGCAGTGGCCAAACTGGGCCACTACCAGTGCGGTGCTGTGGGGCTTTATGCTCTGCAGCTTTCTGTGTCCCCTTGGGAAACACAGCAGCAGAGGAATGGTTCTGCTGTGTGTGGGGGGGGGGAGCTGTATGGGGGTTATTTTGCAGGGCAGTGGGATTGCGTTCTACACAGTTCTGCAAAACAAAACTACCCCATGGGATGGTGAAACACCACGAAGCCAACCAGGACATTTTTTGCCCCCTGTAGGCCACCATAGGTCAGGGAGGACAGACCCTGTTGGCCCTTGCTGGAGGCTTAGGTAATGTGGATTCTCCCTTAGCCTGGGGCAACTGAGGTCCTGAGCCGCATCAGGCCTGGGCCGGGGCCTCCCCAGCGACTGCATCATGTGAAAACAGGGATTAGCCCTCTTGGGCTTTTCTGCCCGTGCGGAATCGTAGTAACCACTCAATGGCTTTGGGCTGAAACTAAAGCATCCACCATATTTCTGCTATAAGTTATTATGGAGACTAATCCATGACTTTTTGTGCAGGAAATTAAGATGTTTGAGTGCCTGCTATATATAGTGCATTTACCAATGGCAGAAAATTGGGAACCAATGGGGCTTCTGACTTGTTAGAACAATCTTCAGCAGCAGGGGGCAACACAGGCATGCTAACATTGCACGCATAGCGACACGGGACTTCCTTCTTAGCAAGAACAAAGATGCATTGGCAAAATGGCACTTGGTTCTCCCACTTGTCATTCACCACAAAAGGTCCTTTTGCTGCCAATGGGGGCCTGCCTATTTATTTGTAGCCAAAAGAACCCCAAGTAAAGGAGGGAACTGGACTTCAAAGATATATGCCAAAAGGATCCATAAAGGTCCTTCTAGCACAAAGGGGCAGGCAAGCCATCTTCACCAGCAGAAGGACTGGAGGTTGAATTAAAGCTGTGAAATGTCTTAGGTCCTTGCTCGTGGTAGCTATTTCCCTAATTCAAATATTGCAGATCTGCAATGAAAAGTAGGAAAAAACTAATCCAACCAAATATATCTTTAATCCAGCATTCTGTTCTCAGACCAGAATGTAATTTTGAATATGTCCATTTTATTTTTAAATAGCATGCCTATTAATAGAAATCCTGTGTGTGTGTGTGTCCGTTTCTTTCAAAAAGCCATCAGATAGTGCCAACCTAAAAACACATTGAGTAGATTCAAGTAGATTTTTGTATTGACATGCTTATGGATGCTCTATAAGATCATTGTGGCACATTTGTTCACCTCCCAGGGATTCTCTGGCTTTTCTCTGAAGTTTCCCAAGCCTGCTTTGCTGGGAAGTGTTGAGGAAGATCACAGAAAAGACTGGGTGGCTGGAATGGCTGGAGTCCAGGGGCAGGGAAAATATGGGGAAACTTGTCACATTGAAGCAACATCAGGGCACCATACTTGCTTGTCCTGTGGGCCAAGCCCTGAGCCTTCAGGGAGGGTGGTATATAAATACAATAAAAATAAAAAATAAAATGCCTAATTTGTTACCATCGTCATGTCTTGGATCAGATGGTCAACTGCCTACTCTGAGTAGGTTGCCATCTCTGGATTGGGAAATTCCTGAACTTTGGGGGTAGTCCCTGGGGAAGTTAGGGGAAAGGGAAGGAGCTCACCAGAGATGTAATTCTATAGATTCTGCTGTCTCCAAGGAAACTAATCTCTGTAGTCTGGAGGTCCGTTGTAATTCTGGCAGAACTCTTGGGCCTGCCTTCATGCAATTCAGCTTGACTGTAATGCATCTACAAATCCTATGTATAATCTTTTAATACTACAATTAAAAGATTATGAATCTGGAAAGTATAAAGGTGTAGGGAATATAAATAAATGATTATCTAGACAACTACTGAGTATTTTCTTTCACAGGGATAATATAATTGATCATATGCTATACAATTACCTTTGACCCTGGCACTAAACTAATTTTCTTACATAGATTAACAAATTGTAAAGTTATATTAAGACAGTATCCATGTAAATCTTTACTAATGGACCAAACAGAACATATTGTGACATTCTGTATGTATTAGCATAGGTAGAGGTCTTCATTGTAGCTTAGATGAGATTTTGGCTCAACAGAATAATCTGCATATGTTGATTTCTCAAAATGTTTCACATCATAGATGTTATAATTCTTACCACCTTCCTACACATGTGTCTACATGCACAGATGCACATCATGATAACAACTGATGAGGGGGGAAATCCATGGATCTAAATGTCCTGCATGGTTAGATCTAGGTCATAAAAATTTAATATATACTTGACAGTATTCTTGAACAAAGCAATTCTCACCTCTGTTTATCTTTCCTTTGTCTTGGTATGGGATCCCTTTCAGTTTGTTTTCTGTCATCCATATGATTCTTTCTTTTCTTTTGTAGTTCTTCGCTTCCCTTTGTTCTTCCTCTTTATTCCAGGTTTTGCTCTTTCTTTCTTTTTGATGTCCCCCCAGCCCAATCTTTGGGCATAGACCCATAGACCAGTCCCGTGAGTTGGCCTTTATACTGTAGTCACTCTGCTATGTGTACTGGATATTGATTTTACACTCTGTGTGTGTAGTCAAAAAATCGATATTTCAGTAGACTGAGCAGAGTGTGTGATGGTGTAATGGAGCCCAGCCTGTTAATGCAACACACAGGGGTCCTCGTTCAGTGATTGAGGTCAGTCACTAAATGTAAATGTGTTTTCTTATTTGTCTACTTCAGATTTAGTATAAGTGCCAGGATAGTTAACTGATACCAAGACATGTGGCTGTTTTAAATGTAAATTCAACAAAGTATTGTAAACTTCAGACTACTTCTACAATATGTCTCAGATTTAAAAATACAATTAAAACGTTTGACTTTAATTAATCTCAGTTCCCCATGTCCATTGTGCATATTTAATGACTCACAGCTAATCAAACTGAAAAAAACACAAATGAAATATACAATATATTTCTATGGTTTAAATTACATATTCCATGGATATTGCCCAAATGTTAAGTTAATTTACATTCCAGTGCTTGGGATCCAAAGGCATTTTTCAATTTCCAACTTCAGGAGATTTCCAAGCCACAGCTGGAGGCTGGTGACCCCTGGGTCAGGAATGTTCCCTCAGGTTGGGAGGCGGAGTCTTAAGAGTCCAAGGCTGGGCAGGAGCTTTTGACATGTAGCCAGCCCCCAGGAAGGCCACAGTGCAGGTTTGCATCCTAGCGTTTGTTGTATTCCTGGGTACAACGGGCTTTGCTTCTAGTCAAGTAAATAAACTTGATCTGTTTGGCATGCGAAACATTTTATTCCAACCATTCCTGAAAGACAGTGAAATGGACATGACCTTTGAAAGACTTCTAATCCTGCTTCAGCCAGCCATGCTGTGGACAAATCAGATCCCATTTCCACTACTTCCTGTGAATTCCATGCTACAAGTGGTCACAATCAGTACTGCAATTCACCAAAATTTAAAAACAGCATGGACCTCTCATTTCGATTCAGAACATTTCTGTTTTGCACATTTTGTGACGTGACAGAACTGTGGGAGCCTTCCTGACCTCCTTAAGCAGGTTGCTCCAGAAGGTGGGAATCTCCACAGGGAACGTCTATGAATGGGCAGCTGTTGATTTTCAAGTAGGAATCTTCAGCAGACTTTACTGAAATGAGTGAAATTATCATGGGGAAGCAGAGCAGGAGAGATGGTTCTGCAGGAGGTGGGTTCCAAGTTATGAAGGGCTTTGTTAATGATAATGTATCTTGTGCCTGGTAACTGCCTGGTAGCCAATGGAGTGACTGTGGAACATAAGTCACACAGAGGTTTTGCCTAGCACCAGCTAGTAATAGGGCTGCCATGTGCTGAACCAAATGGAATTTCTGAGAGAGCCATGTAAAGTACATCATAGTAGTTTAACCTCGAAGTAATCGTTGCATGAGCCCATGTTACCAGACAGGCTGAGTCAAGGTAGGGGATCATTATTCAGGTTAATTCAGGTGGAAGTTTTTGTTTGTTTAAATGAGTTGACGTGCTTTCCAGATACAAAGTCTTATGTCAATATTTGATGTGCAGAATACATGTCCAGCTCTTGATCACTCTTTAAAAAACAGTAACCAAACTTAATATCTTTACAGATCTTTTAAGTTCTTAAACTGAGAAAGAACACAATTCGGAATCAACATATATTTTATTAACAAATTTTCATACTATCATACAAATATCCATTCTTGATAGCATGTCCATCAACTCATCATAGGTGTCCCAACAAAATATAACAAACTACAGGGGGCGGGGAAGATGGCTGCTCAATAAGCTCAGTTTACATTGAGCTCCTGATCTGGGCGGGGGCTAATAATAGCTGCGAGAGCCAGAGGTAGGTGGGGAGCGCTAGCCCCGCTTACTTTCTCTCCCTGGGGACTTTTTTATACCCTGGGGAGCCTATTCTGATCCGTGGGGACTAGATCTCTGGATCATCAGCCACCCGTGCTTGAGGCCAAGGAGCAGCCACTGCCATATTCTCTTTTGAACTTTGTTTAATCTAGTATTAGAAATGCTAGCAGCCAGGATTCGAGCAACTGATAAGCTCTCTGGGTTAAAAGACAGAGAAGAATTTAAGCTAGAAATCTATGCAGATGATGTTGTGTGTGTATTAACTAATCCTACGATTTCCATTACAATGCTGTTTGATTTATTAAAGAACTAGTAAGCAAGCCCGCTACAGGGAAATGCAGCGGGCGCTAGGACTCACCGGCGGCGGGCTGGTCGGCGTCGTCGTCGGTGGCGGCGGCAGCAGGCTTTTGTAGGCAGCAGGCAGGCAGGCTCCCTCAGGCGTCTGGCCGGGAGCAACTGCGAGCCGCGCTGTGCGCGGCTCGCAGTTGCTCAGGCTGGGAATCAGAGGGACCAATCGGCAGGCGCTTTGCGCCTGCCGATTGGTCCCTCCGATTGTCTGTCGTGATGAAGGGTCCAACCCGGACCCTTCCTCATCACGGACAAAGCCCACCTCAAGGGGGCTTAACGAATTATTTAGTCCGTGGCGCCCGTGGCGCCACGGGCTGTTTAAAGATAAAGATTTGGTGCACATTCAGGTTACAAGGTAAATAGGGGTAAAACTAAAATTATTCTGGTTGGAATATCAGACAAATGCAAAGCTTATTAGAGACAACTGTGCATGTGACATTAACCTGGAGATGCACGTGCATGTGACATTAACCACAATTCCTCACCTCTACCACTGTGACCTTTTTTCAGGCTTTAAAAAACAATTATGTAATTGACATATTGCTGCAGCATTATGACAATCTAATAGTTTCTATGGATTCCCAGATTTATTTTTTTATTAAGCCTCCTAATACTTTTCATGATGCAACAGCACTGACTATTGATATTTTACCCCATTTCAAAACCTGTTATAAGAGTATGGCTGTGAAACTGTTTTTCAGTTAATTATGCTTAAAATAATTTTGTGCAATATGCTGTTAGATTTTTAAATACTTCAATAACAATCCTAAAAACTGTTCTTATTCAATGGTTTGTTATAAGCAAAGTTATATATCTATGTTACTTTGACTCTGTGAAGGATCAAGCCTCCCTGGACATATGGGTCCCCAGGTACTGTGTGCGAATAAAAGAAAAACTTTATTAAAATTATATAGCGCTTACTATAGGAATTTAGAAAAAGGATTAGATATGGCTTTTAATACAACACAGAACTCACGAGACAGACAACACAAAACAAAATACTAGCTTACAGCCTGATAATTACTCATTTTAAATCAGGTGGCTCTACCTTTAGTTTTATGTAAAAAGCAAGTCCTTATGCAAAATCTCCTATGATTCTTCACAGTTTCATAGAAGATGGGCATGTGGAATCCAAGCTAGCATCTCTTCTCTATACCTAGGCCCAGATTTAACTTTTTGACCCAAGATATTTAGGTAGTCAACCAGGACCAATCAGGCACCCTCCCAACACAACTCCCAGGTTTTTCACATCAACAATTAGCCAAAGCCAAGAGCTGGCCTTGGAATGATAACAGGACCAGCTATGGCCAGGCACTAACTGCATACATCTGTAGACTGAAGGCCCTTCACATACCACACGTTGACCCTTGTCAAGGGGAGCACAAAATGCTTTGCTGGACAGGCTCATGAGGATAATTTGGGGAAGTTCAGACTGTAGATATACTAGCTCAGGAAGTATTACTGGGAAAATTCCACACTTGTATCCAGATTTCCCCAGAATCTCAGTCATGTGAACTGACAAGGGGTAATTTTGAAGATTAAACTGACCTGTGTCCTGAAATATTTAAAGAGAAGTCCCAATTGAATGTCCCTAAATCAGAGCCTTTAGGCACATTCTTAAAACCAGAAGTTCTAAAGCTGTCATACAGACTGTGACCCTACAAATAATTCTGCTCATACATTAGTTCTGCACATGAAGCTACCTTATACTGAATCAGGCATTGGCCCATCAAAATCAGTATTGTCTACTCAGACTGACAGTGGTTCTCTGGGGTTTTATGTCTTTTGCATCATCGATAACCAGATCCTTTCAGCTGGAGATGCCAGGGATTGAACCTGGGATCCTCTGCATACCAAGCAGATGCTCTAGCACCCAGCCACAGCCCTTCCCCTAGTTGTTATATGTTCTACATAATGTGCAAAACAAATCTCTGATACAAATATAAATTTATTGTCCATGTTAGTAGGAGTAACATGATTATATGAGAGTTAAACAGTATAGCCCATGCTTTGCTATGTATACAAATTTAGAAAAGAACAGTACCATAAATGTGAAGGTTATTTCATAACATCCATTCCTGTATATTGAGAAATAAATATAAGTGAAGCACAGATTCACACTAAGAGACTATTGTTGCCGTGTAATTCCCAAATCCTGTTTGGCAGGTTTGTTCCCCATACTCAGTGTTTGTTTAAGCTGAAGGTGAAGATTTCTGTAAAGCAGTTTGATAGTGAAGTTATAGGCAAGTTCAAAGTTTTATTTTGATACAAGATCAGCTCTGGAGAGTCAGCAGTAATATAGTAGCAAATAAAGTAGAAAATAAAAAAATAAAAATAAGGGGGACACATGGAGTGCAACAAGCACAAAACAATCAGTGTGGGTTGTGGGAAGATGGAGAAAATAAGAAAATCTCCATTTGGTTGGACTTTTGAACAGAAAATACTGAGATTGCTCTTTTAAATGATAAACTGTAAGACATTTTTTGTTTTGTATTTCATAAATATGCCAAATTGCACAACATTTTGTATGCTAAAATATGATGTATTTAATTGTCTCAAAGCAGTAAAACAAATATCGCTTTTAACAAAAGTATTCAATATATTTACTTTTTTACTAAAATGCTGGACTGGTTTAGAGAAAGCAGATGTGACTCAATCCAACACATTTTTTTTTTTTTACAGCAACTGAAGACAGTTGAGGAAAAGCTCAAGGGTCCTTTAGTACCTTAAATACTAACAGAATTTGTGGCAGGGTATGAGCTTTCATGGGTCACTGCTCACTTCATCAGATACAGCCAGAATATGAGTCCATCTGTACTTGTACCTTGGGGAGAGGCTTGATTTTAGATGGCAAATGACAATGGCAAGTGACTAACTATAACAGGCATGATTGGACTAGATGTGATAAGCAGAGGGTAGTAGCTGTTCTGACCAAGCTGTTCTGACTGAGCAGTAATACCAGGACTCTCTCAGCCTCACCTACCTCACAGGGTATCTCTTGTAGGGAGAGGAAAGGGAAGGCGACTGTAAGTTGCTTTGAGACTCCTTTGGGTAGAGCATTGATAATGAGACAGGAAACCTACCGTATTTGCCGGCATATAAGACGACTGGGCGTATAAGACGACCCCCCCAACATTTCCACTCAAAATATAGAGTTTGTTACATTACATTACAGTACTATGGGCCACTATGGGCAGCTATGTCATAGAATCATAGAATCATAGAGTTGGAAGGGGCCATACAGGCCATCTAGTCCAACCCCCTGCTCAACGCAGGCTTAGCCCTAAGCATCCTAAAGCATCCAAGAAAAGTGTGTATCCAACCTTTGCTTGAAGACTGCCAGTGAGGGGGAGCTCACCACCTCCTTAGGCAGCCTATTCCATTGCTGAACTACTCTGACTGTGAAAAATGTTTTCCTGATATCTAGCCTATATCGTTGTACTTGAAGTTTAAACCCATTACTGCGTGTCCTCTCCTCTGCAGCCAACAGAAACAGCATCCTACCCTCCTCCAAGTGACAACCTTTCAAATACTTAAAAAGGGCTATCATGTCCCCTCTCAACCTCCTTTTCTCCAGGAACATTCCCAAGTTTCTCAACCTGTCTTCATAGGGCTTGGTCCCTTGGCCCCAGATCATCTTTGTCACTCTCCTCTGTACCCTTTCAATTTTATCTACGTCCTTCTTGAAGTGAGGCCTCCAGAACTGCACACAGTACTCCAGGTGTGGTCTGACCAGTGCCGTATACAATGGGACTATGACATCTTGTGATTTTGATGTGATGCCCCTGTTGATACAGCCCAAAATGGCATTTGCCTTTTTTACCGCTGCATCACACTGCCTGCTCACGTTTAATTTACAATCCACAAGTACTCCAAGGTCTCGTTCACACACAGTGTTACCTAGAAGCGTATCCCCCATCCAGTAGGCATGCTTTTCATTTTTCTGACCCAGATGCAGAACTTTACACTTATCTTTATTAAATTGCATCATGTTCTCATTTGCCCATTTTTCCATTGTGTTCAGATCTTGTTGAACTCTGTCTCTATCTTCCGGAGTATTTGCCAGTCCTCCCAATTTGGTGTCATCTGCAAACTTGATGAGTAGTCCCTCCACCCCCTCATCTAGATCATTAATAAATACGTTAAAATGTACCAAGCCCTGAGGTACCCCGCTACTCACCTCTCTCCAGTCTGATGAAACACCATTGACAACAACTCTTTGAGTACGGTTCTCTAACCAATGCCCTATCCACCTGACTATCTGAAAATCCAGATTGCAGTCCTTCAACTTATCCATCAGAACATCATGGGGAACCTTGTCAAAAGCTTTACTAAAATCCAAGTAAATGACATCAACCGAATTTCCACAATCCAGCAAACCTGTTACTTGGTCAAAAAAAGGAAACCAGGTTGGTCTGGCAAGACCTGTTGGAGACAAATCCGTGCTGACTTCCTTGGATCACCAAATTGTCCTCCAGATGTTTGCAGATCACTCCCTTTAATATCTGCTCCATTATCGTCCCCACAACAGAGGTCAGACTCACTGGTCTGTAGTTTCCCGGGTCATCCTTCCTCCCGTCCCAAATGAAGTGCACCCGGTGTATAGGATGACCCCGCCCACTTGGAGGCATGTTTTTCAGGGGGGGAAAGTAGTCTTATACGCCAGCAAATACTGTAAATATAGATTCAGTATCTGAAGAAGTGAGCAGCGGCCCACAAGAGCTATTTAGTATTTTGCTGTTTTGTATTTAACTAGAAATAAAGCCTGCTGTAGTTTTAATACAGCGGGTGCTAGAGCCGCGGGGGCCCCAACCAGCAGCAGCCATGGTTATGCTTCTCCTGGCAGCTCCAGCGGCCAGGAGAAGGCAGTGCCCCACCCAGCGCCAGGGATCTTCAGCCTTCTCCCGGACGTTGGAGCGGCCTCACCGCGTCTGCGACGCAGCGAGGCCGCTTCAGCGGCCGGGAGAAGGCTGTGCGCCCCCCCCCCTCCAGCCTTCTCCCGGCCGTTGGACTCTAGCTCTTTTGTACTGCAACAGACAGATTCACATAGCTACTCATCTTGATCTATCTCTAAGGAAAAGCCTTCCAAGTGTTGTGGGCAGGAAGTGACGGGGAAAATAAAGGTCTCAGAAAGTGGCATGGATTTGCTACGTGTGAATGGCTACATGAATGCTACCACACTGAAATCAAAGAATAGAAATGCACTGAATCTATACTGTCATGTTATTTTTTTAAATCCTAAATTGGATTTTATGTGCTTTGTATAATATTTTAAGGTTTGTAGCCTGCCACAAAGGCCTTCTGCAGCTTCTAAATATTAAACTTTACAATGTGAAGGAACAGGGAAGAACCAGCTTTCTTGCAGACATTTGATTTGGACTTCAGGATTTTAGTAACTTTTCACAGGATTTATTCAAGGCATGAGCTTTCGAGTGCAAGCACTCTTCGTCAGACTATGAACTGACCATCATCACGCCTTGAATAAATCTTTGTTGGTCTTAAAGGTGCTACTGGACTCTGATTTTATTGTGCTACTTCAGACCAACACGGCTACTCATTTGAATCTTTTCACAGGATGTTATTCAAAAGCAGAGAATCTCCAGGTAAACAGACCTGCATGCAGTTCAGGCTATTTCCATTAGATGGCAGCACTGCTAGCATTATTGGACACAAGATAGTTGCTCAAGTGAGAAAAGATAGGGTATTCAAGGGTTAAGGACAGACTGCAAAAAGCTGTTTAACGCTCAGCTGGAGCTTTGATATTAGCCTTAGCTTAGTTTTATCAACATACCAAATAAATGGCAAAAACAAAACACAGCATGATTTACCTGAGGGTTACCTGCTGCTATGCAGATTCCTATACCAATTTGCCATGAGCTGTGTATGCCTTAATGATGCACTTCTTGACCCAGGTAGCAAGTGGATGTGGAGGCTTTCTTGCCACGGTTCTGTGAATTATGAGCCACAAATGCTGCGTCTGACCGTCAAAACTCTGCCATTCGTTACAAATAGATACGGAGTACCCTGCACATGTCCAAGTAGTGGCGCTTCAGAAATTCGGAAGAACCAGAGGCTGCTTCAGGTGAAAATGGGAATTCACTTTCTGGTTGCAGCTGGGGTCTGGCCTGAAGGTGCAGAGCCGACATGATGGCTACCAGGAACGCTACTTTCCACGACAGAATGTTGAGGCCTGCCTTTCCAATGGGCTTGAAATGCTGGCAAGCAGATTTGGGTGGCCTTCATGGGATGTATGGCAGACATCATGAATATATGATGCGTTGGTCATTTACTCCTTTAAGTGTAATACTGTTCCAGTTTAGGTTCACTAGAAAGATAAAAGGAGGGACCACCATCCTCTTCCTAACAATTAACCAGGCTCATGCATAGATTATACAATGGATGTTGACATCTTTAATGTACATCTCAGATCAATTCATTGTGCTACTCAGAAATTCTTGTCCAGATGCAAGCTGACAAGCCAGATTGATACTTACACTAAAATGGTTGCTAATCATGCCTGCTAGAGCAAATAATAATTGTAAATATAAACTGAACAGCCTTTCCACTTTTTTCCTTTTTCCTTTATGCCTCACTGCTGTGTTACAGGGAGAAATTCAGTATCTTTGTTCTCCTGATTTGTCTGTAATGGTTAGGCAGAGTTTTAACCAGTTCATGCATGCTTATTAGTGACACCAAACCCCAGGCCTAAAAAAGATTACCATTTTACTGTACCTGTCTTTAAGAAGGCTAGATACATTCCATTTGCAAATAAAAACTGACACCATCAGAATGATTATCCAGCCTCTAGATGCCATGCTAGAAAAGAAATATCTATAATTGATCTTTAACTTTCAGATCAGCAGCTCTCCTTTACTGCTACAGTTACTATTCTGCTTTTATATAATACTATTGAATGACAGGATGTACCTTATTTTTATCCCACACTTCCTCCAGGATGCTTAGGTGTGCCTAGTTCTCTCCCCCCTCCCCCCAGTCATTTTATTTTCACACTCCCTCTGTGAGATAAATTAAGGGAGTAAATGGTCCAAGGCCTCCTAGTGAATTCCGTGGCTGAGAGGGAGCTAACATTATTAAAACTTACACAAATGGCATGTGCCTAATATGGATATCCTGTTGTAAATTTTAAAACAACTAAGTCGTAATCTCTGTAACATAACCCGCACATCATTGTGCAGGTTTACCATAGAGAGCTGCAGGTACCCTCTCCTTGCTGTTACATAACATTACCCCACATACTAGGCACATATATTGTCAGCATTTACTTTGGTATGTCTGAACAATGAGAAGATGCACTCTCAAAATTAATATGGAGGGGTTCCCTGGTATTTCTATCTGAATGCTGGCGGTTATTCCATTTCAGACATTTGCTGCAACATATCTGCCATGGTATGGGAGGTGGGCTCAATCCCATAATTAAAGTTAGGAATGTGATAAATTTAGTACACACATTAAAGATCTCTGGTTAAGTCCCATATTTGTTTGATTCAGCATAACATGTCTGAATAAGGTAATTCAATTCTTCCTCTTTTTAATGTTATTTGAGCTCTTTAACATAATTTGGTGGGCTATTACATTTGTTATGGCTGCTAGTTTTGCCCTCAACACTTATGACCTCAGTCAGAACAAGATTTAAAATTTGAGATGATGTGAGTAAGGTTTATTAGATTTATTCTAAGAAAGAATCTGCCTGGCTTAGAATAAGATCCAAATGAAAATACATGTGATTTATGGACCTGTCTATTTTAAAGATTTATATGTAGTGTAGGATGATTAAGTAAGAGACAGACCTGATTATATGAAATATGTAATTTTTGTAATGCAATAGTGGAAGCAAATTGCTAAACAGCACCAGCATAACAATGACTAGATAAACATTTTCATTACAATATTACCGCACAGTAGGAAAGCTGAGTTGTGCAAGTCTCTGATTGTTTTGAGTTTCTGATTATTTTGATTCCCCCTTCTAACAAGCATAAGCCCATTACGCACACACATCTTATTACAGATTTTCAGAGCAATAAGCCTTTAATCTTGACTTCGGATTCTGTGCCTCATACTCCACTCTTTTTCCTCTGTTGTATTTATTTTGCAGCTACAATTTTTTAAAATTCACTATTCTAAATGAGGGTAGAACATCACTTGTGATGTGTGTGTGTGTGAGAGAGAGGGGGGGGGGAGTGACCAAAGTTTATTTTTTAAAAACAATGCAATTGCCTTATTATAGTTGCATAGTAGCATCCATCATCAGCCTTCCATTTAATACCTTGTAGTTCAGGTTTTGTGCATGCATTTTAGCGTCAGTGTATTGAATTAAAACAAAGAGGAAAATACAATGTTGAAATTGACAAGACTTTTTTTTAAACTGACAAGCAGCTGCAAAGCCTCGTTTTCCATCTTGTGCAGCACTAGGAGATTGTGTTATCAGCCACTGTGAAAAATGGGAGAGTCATACAATCTCATCATATGGGGGAACATGTTGAGTGTACAGAATGCACAGTAAAACCCACTGATGCTGGCATTACAGGCTGTGATTATTGGCAATATGTGTATGTGTGGCATTACAGGCTGTGATTATTGGCAATATGTGAAGTCGGCTGCAACCCCACCATGCTTTGCACACGGCTGCAATTTCTATGGGGGAGGAGGCCTCTGGCAGAAGCTCTGGAGAGCTTTTATAGTTGTGTGCCACTACATTGGTGAAAAAGGGGGAGTATTTTTGCTGATGCCCTAGTGCAGTTGCATAGTAATGCTAATTTCCTGAATTTCCTTACAAATTTGCATGTTTTTTTCTTTATGATTCTCTGCGTTGATCCTGCACACTGGACGTGATCTTGGCATTCTCAGAAAACCTGGAGAAATAGCGACCAGAAAGTGAATTGAGCACTGAAGGGAGGAAAATCAATGCAGAACAACAAAGAAAACCCATCAGACATGCACAGTAAAAGTGAGGGAAAACATGTGTGCCATAAACGTCTTGAAAGGGAAAATTCCACTGTGCATAATGAAGTACCCATCCCATACGTGTCTGCAGCTGCACATTCTACACCTCTTACAGAGGTGGAAGGGATATGGCTCATTTGTCATAGTAGACCACTGAAGGACCATCAACTTCTGTGGAAGTGCATATGATGATGTTAAAGCTGCTGATGTATCTGGTAGAATGCTTCATAAAAGCCTTCCTGTAGGGAGCTCTGTGTGTGTGCGTATGGGTACTCTAGACCTGAAACAGCCATGTTTCCGATTAAGGCCAAATGAAGGACTGAACCAAAGCTTTTATGAACATGTGTTTGATGATTTAAACCAGTGGTTCTCAACCTTCCTAATGCCGCGACCCTTTAATACAGTTCCTCATGTTGTGGTGACCCCCAACCATAAAATTATGCAAGTGTTTCTAATTTCTTTCACAGAAATTAAACCGAAACTGACCAATGGCGTGAAGATCCATTGTTCATGATTGTATATAAATTGGTTTTTTTCCCCAGGGATTCTCAGCTCACCTCTGCCTCTTGTCCCACCATGCCGATCTCGCTCTTTTCCGCTGCTCCAGAAAGACGAATGCTTTATCTCGATCTACCCCACAGGGCTGTTGTATAGATGGCATCCCTCCAGCCAAGCTGCTTGCCCTGCTGTGACCCTGTGAATGGGTTGTTCGACCCCCAAAGGGGTCCCAACCCCGAGGTTGGGACAGCAAGGACTACACAGACAGAGATACTCCATTCCCATGTAAACTGTTTCATCACTGACCTCACAAATGGGACATAGTCCCAAATGAGCTCTTTAGGAATACCACATCAGGCAAACAATGCTTTCATCTTGGCCACAATCTTGTCAGCTGTTTTATTAGCAGCAGAACCTCAGGGTATTTGGAACACTGAGGTAAAAAATGTAATGGGCCAACTTGAATCAGGGCAATTCTGGGATCTCAAGGTTAGACTGAAATTCCTAACACAATGCACAATGTTTAAGCCATTGCTCTGTGTGAGCAGTCATGGTAGGCCAATATATATACTTTTGACTCCTGCATACCTTGAAGCAAGGCTGGCAATATCATAAGTGTATGCTATAATAAACTGCGTTTTCCCTAACAGCCAATGGAAAGCATTTCTGCAAGGCTAAGAAATGAAATTCTTCTTTCACTAAACTTGAATTTGTTTGTCATCCAGGCACCTTGGTTAGGGAAACTGGTCAGCTGTAGCCGTAAGGTCTGCACTGTCTCTTCAGATATGCCAGGTAAATAGGAGATGCAGTGCACCAATTGTGCTTCTCTGAATCCCACTACCTGGCATGTGGCACACCTGGAATCCTGCTTGCTACCCATAAACTAACGTGTAGTGGGTGGGCCAGGACCACTTTTTCAAACCTTGTTCATTAGAAAGTACTTAAAATAATGAAAAGGATTGACACAAACATGTACCAGAAGCAGTCCAGATAAACCTAAACACTGGATTTTACCATGCTTCTGGTAATTCATGATCTGACATCAGACAATCTAGAGGAAGAGGTGAATTCTGAACTTCTTATATACCAAAATTATTGCAGAAAAATGTCTGTTGTCTTTTAATCTGATTTTGAAATTCTGTTGAGCCGTGCAACTAAATCCTGTGTATGTTTACTCAGAAGTACGTCCTACTGAACTCTGTGGGCTGGGTCTAGGGTTGCCAAGTGCGTGTACAACCCCCCCATTCTGTCCCTTTAATAGAGACTTAATGGGATGGTATCTATCGGTAGTTATTTACAATGAAAAGCTTCAGCTGCCCATTTCCACACTTTAAGATAAAGTGGGCTGTCAAGTCTGGACTGACTTATGGCAACCCCATCAGGGACTTTCAAGGCAAGAGATAAGCAGAGGTGGTTTGAGATTGTTTTTCTCTGCGTAGGAGCTCTCCTCTCCCTTGGTGGCCTCCTATCCAAATATTAACCATGGCTGACTCTGCTTAGCTCCCAAGGTCTGATGAGATCAGGCTAGGCTGCATCCCCACACATCAAACTTCTATTTAAGGGTCAAGACATTTCCCTCCAGGCTTGTTGACAAACACAATAGGATCCCAGGCTTCTTTGCCGCTCATTAGAGACACCTTAATGATTTCCCATCTTCACCTTGACCACAGTGAGGTTCCCAGAAGTCCACTAACCCATGTGGGCTTGATTTCAGGAAGCACAGGATAATATTTCTATTATTTATTATTAAACATAACCCACCCCTCCCAACAAGTTGGGTTGGGGCGGCTTAGTTGGGGCGGCTTACAAATAAAAGGCAAACAGCCTTTACAGTAATATAAATACAATAAAAACACTAAGATCAACACCCCCCTCCCATTAAAACAGTGGGAGCAGGGGAGACATTGGTAGTTATGTAGCACTACTGCATAGAAGAGTTGTTTTTTATACCCCACTTTTCACTACCCTAAGTAGTCTCAGTGGCTTACAATCTCCTTCCCTTCCTCTCCCCACAACAGACACCCTGTAAGGTAGATGGGGCTGAGAGAGCCCTGATATTACTGCTCGGTCAGAACAGCTCTACCAGGAGTCTCAAAGTGGCTTACAGTTGCCTTCCCTTTCCTCTCTCCACAACAGATGCCCTGTGAGGTGGATGAGGCTGAGAGACCCCTGATATTACTGAAGAAGAGTTGGTTCTTATATGCTGCTTTTCTCTACCCGAAGGAGTATCAAAGTGGCTTGCAATCACCTTCCCTTTCCTCTTCCTGAACAGACACGCTGTGAGGTAGGTGGGGCTGAGAGAGCTCTGACAGGACTGCTTTGTGAGAACAGCACTGTCAGGGCTGTGACTAGCCCATGGTCACCCAGCCAGCTGCATGTGGTGGAGCAGTGAATCAAACCGGGCTCACCTGATTAGAAGCCACCGCTGTTAACCACTGCACTAAGATGGCTTGTATCCAAAACAATGGAACTTATTCCCAAGAAAGTGTGCATGAGATTACTTTCTTAAATTTACCAAATGGCCTCTGCTTTGATATTTTATTTGTATCATAGAAACAGTGCTGGCCTAACTCACAGTGTTTCAATGAGAACAAGTAACATATGTATTGTAAAACAAAATAATTTGTTACCAGTATAATTCATATATAGACAGAGCACTATTTTTTACATCATTCATTCATTGGATTTGTATACCGCCGCTCCCAGCAAGCCTGCTCGTGGTGGTTCACAATAACATAGCATCAAACAATTTACCCAATCCATAAAACCACATACAATATATACATAACAATCCTAAAACAGCTACAATTACAAGTGTTTATATTTTCTTGGCATTAGAAATCCCTGCCAATAATCAAGTTTGGAAATTTTATGACATTATAAGTGAAACAAATATACTTCTGATGAGAAACCTTCCCAAATGTATTCTAAATCAAGGGGTTTTATCAGTAACACAATTTGCATGAAACAAAATTGACCCAGAAAATTCTAATCTCAATTCGAATCTGATTTGTATAGCCTAATTTAATTTCTTCCCTAGTAAACTACATGGATTTTATGAATTATACCAATTAAATTGTCAAGCAGATTTATTGGCTAGGCATTTTAAAGACACATTCTTTGATATAATGTTCCAGTGTCATCTATTAGTTCTGCCTGCTTAGTTCCAGATTTTGATACCCCATGTGTATTGGAAAGCAGATCATTGGAACAGTTTTTAAAGAGGGCTATTCTAATAGATTAGCAAAGGACATTTTAGGAAAAGGGTCTCATACTTGGCATTCAAAGAGCCTCTTGTAGCGCAGAGAGGTAAGACAGCAGACATGCTGTCTGAAGCTCTGCCCATGAGGCTGGGAGTTCGATCCCAGCAGCCAGCTCAAGGTTGACTCAGCCTTCCATCCTTCTGAGGTTGGTAAAATGAGTACCCAGCTTGCTGGGGGGTAAACGGTAATGACTGGGGAAGGCACTGGCAAACCACCCCGTATTGAGTCTGCCATGAAAACGCTGGAGGGCATCACCCCAAGGGTCAGACATGACCCAGTGCTTGCACAGGAGATACCTTTACTTGGCATTCATTTGTTGTGCCTGCACTTTGAAGCTTTTATGAATGACAAATGTGTGCTCTCAATTTTTACGTCTAAATAGCTAATATATTCACTACTTTCTAATAGCTACATTTCAAGTTGACAATCAGATACATGTAATTAGCTATGAAGTCCTAGGAACATTTTTTTGAACCCCAAACATTACAGTTAAGGCCGTTTGATGCTCCCTGCTTTAGCTGGATTCCTGCCAGAGGGTTTGAGATATATGTGAAAACCTGTATGCTTGGCCTCAGTTTCGACGATGTCTTAATGAGAGTACTTTCTTGTTTAATATATGAAATCATAAGTTTGCTTTTCTGGGCAACTGAACATCCTCACACCCTCTAGCTGTCTCTTTCCCCATTCACGGATGAGATTCATTTCCAGCAGAACTGCCTCCAAGGAAAGGCATCTGCCACATGCAGTCACCACGGCCTGTTTTTTCTTCATCACCACTGCAGAGGCCTGGACAATCGTGGGGATGCACAGTGGTAGGCCGGGCCAGCGCCGCCCCTTCCCGGGGTCTGGGCCATTGCACTTCCGCAAAGGTGGGGGGGAGGGGGGAGGGAACAGGGAGTTTGGGGGGAGGTGGGAGGAAAGAATCTGGGTGGGGGAGAGGGAAGAGGGAGTCTGTGTGTGTGTCTGAGGGAGGGTGGACCGGGGAGGAGGTAAGGCAAGAGAGAGGTAAGGGTGACTAGGACAGGGAGAATGGGGGAAGGAGTTTGTGTGTCCATGTGTGTCTGAGAGATGGGGTGGGGGAGGGACCAGGGAGGAGGCTAGGCAAGCAAGAGGTAAGGGGGGGCAAGGGCAGGGGGGAATAGGAGGGAAGGATTTTGTGTGTGTCAGTGTGTAGGTCTGAGGGAGGGGGGAGCAAAGAGCCCCTGAGTAGGTATGTGTTCCACATACCTTGTGAGAGTATTTTCTTCAGGAGTCATCGTTGTCTCAGGTTGGTGAAGACACAGGGTCAGCTTTGTTTTTTCTCCTTCCCTCATTCTCACATGAGTCAGGTACTTCTGAAAGGGAGACACATACAGCCTAGCTTTCTCATGTGCAGGCAGCCCACCCCTCTCTAAAACACTCCTCATTTCGTGATCCAGAGAACGGATGGCCGTGTCCCTGATGGTTTCATGTTCCTGGGGCCTGCGACTATTTAGGCAGTCTAATTTTGGCTCAGAAATAGGTACATCTTCTCAGCATGGTTCATTAGGAAGGGGTTAAAAGACTGGTTATGATAGGAATGACAAAGCCCTGCAGGGATCCTATGAAGCCGCCGAACTGCCTCAGGAGTTTTAGAGCTGCTTAGAGATTTGATCACTGAGGGCTTTTCCTCAACACGCTTGCAATCACACCTTTTAATATGTTGTTAGCCTTGATTAAATCATCTGAAGTTGCGCTTGAATTTTTAACAAGGACTGTGGAATTGCAAAGAAAACTTTAAAAGCATTTTATTTTTTTTCTTGGAGGTTTGGGAGTAGAAGGTATGCAGAGGGCTTGGGATGTTGAGGGGATTTTTTTGTTGTTTTGTTTTGCAAAAGACCGGCCAGAGGAAAGGGGAAAGTTGGGTGGGGAAAGCCATGCACTTTCCATACACATGCCGCACAGAGAAGGATCAGTGAGGGCCATTCCGCACAAGGACCAATGTTGCCAATTGTTCACCGAATGCAGAAATGCTATATTAAATAATGGAATTTTGTCATTCTGCATACATTTTTTAGTGGAATATAGAAGTCCCAGTAGCGTTTCATTCATTCCCCACAGGTTTCCGGTCTCGCTGGAATCGCAACAAAGGAAGCGATTTTTTTCTGCACTTCTTCCCGCCCCTGGTCGTCAATCAAATGGAACAGCCAATGGGCTGTTGTGTTCATGCTCCCGAAAAGCCCCTTTCCCTTTTTTTAGAAAACCAACCACACCTGTTGCAACGAATCTGTGTTCAATTGTTGCATCGGAAAGACCTTTTTGCTCGTGTAGGAGCTGGCGATTAATCGTTTACACGCTCCTTAAGTAGAAAAAAAATCCCCCCCCCCCGCAGGCGTGATTTGTGGCTGAACTTACAGGCAGTGCTGAACAGGGGGCTGTGTTGTACTTGGGAACTTAGGGAGCTTTGTTTTACTTTAAATCACTTCTTTAGCCAGAGAAGCCTCACTCGTTCATTGCTTTCGCAGGTCTATGGGGGGAAAAATGGTGATTGCTTCTCTGGAAGTTCGGGGCAAGAGCGGGGGGAGGGACTTTCTTTCTACCGCTACATTGAGAACACACATGTCTTTCGCTGGTTTGTTGCAACTTGTGCGCAGGAGTGTAGCGGTTTTTTCAGGGGGAATCCACTTTTCCCGATTCCCCGAAAAGTGCTACAACGAAGCGCTTTTTGCGGGAGTGTTGCAGATTGTGTGCGACGTCATGCGGAACCTTGAATTTGTAGCGTTTACCAAAGGTAAAACTTCTGTTATATTTAAGTCATGCGGAATGGACCTGAGTTGGGGAAACAGATCTTTTTCTGAATGGGAGGAGGGAAACCTGCTAAAGCCCGCAACAAAAATGGAAGGGGAAGGGGAATTAGTCTCTCGAACGAAGATGGGGAAGGAGGTAAGAGGAACTGAATGCAGTGTGCTTTTCAGTGCAGAAAATTGCTTAAGCCAAGGATTTCGAAGTTAGTGCTTTTGAACTTTGCAGCCGGTAAGGAGCTGAAAACAGGAGCTCTTTCTCTTGGTAAACTTGGCGGGCGGGGGGGGGGGGGGGAAGGTTGCAAAGAGGGAATGGGAAAGCCGGCTAGAGCAAAAAGCAGCAGCAACAACAACAACAACAAAAAAGGGGGGGGAATCAGCCAGTCTCCCGAATGATGGGAGGGAGGGAGAGGAATGGAAGGCAGTGTGCTTTTCCACACAGATTGTTTAAGGTAGGGATTTCGAAGTTAAAGCTTTTGAACTCACGGGGTGGAGGGAAACAATTTTTATTTTCTAAATGGAGGATTGTGAGAGGGAGAGAGAGGAAAGAGATCTGTCCTTGCTTTTTAAATTAAAATTCCCAAGTCTCATTTGCTGCTACAGTCTGTGTGTGTGTGGGGGGGGGGGGGGTCGTTGTTTTGCATACCATCTCAGCAGATCTCGGCTGAGTAAAACAGCCAGTAGCTGATGCAAGGAGGATTTTGTTTGTTTGTGGCTGCTTGTTTTGCATAGGATGGAAGATAAAAACAACTCAGCCATCAGCTAAAGAGGGAAAAGTTGCAAAGGGCCCTCTTTTCTTCCCCTGTCTCCAATAAGCACAAAGCACACCTGGGGGACTGTACAAAAATCTCTACACATATCCACAAAAAGCCCTTTTCCTGCATAAGCACTCCAAAAGCTCCCCCTCCCATAAGGACGCTCAAGCACTTTTCAAAAATCCCCCATGCTGCTTGGAAGCGCTTCCCTCCCCCCTCCTAGTTCCCACATACAAGCATTTCCCCATTAAGATCTCTATAAGCACGTCCCCCCCTCCACATAGCCTTAGTTCCTCGCTGCTGGCCCACCCCATTAGTCAGGAGAAACAGAATCCCACCCCGAGAGGAAGTCTTGCCTTCTCCCGTGCCATTGGGTGCCAGAGCCAGACAGGAAGTCCCACCTCTCTTGCACTCCCATTGGTCAGGAAATGGCCACCATCTTGCCAGTAGCTCGAAACCGGCTGCCCAAAAGGGGGCATGGCACTTGTCACTTCAGTCAGGAGGGTGATTGTGATTATATTAACTCCTTTATTATTCTTATATTATAGATTAACAATACAGACAGAACTCAATAAGAGTCTGCCTTCAGCATACCAGTATAACCTTGCTCAGAGTGATGTGCAAGAAATCAATTAGTATCGACTTGTATGAATGACATCGCCCCCACACAAGCTGCAGAAATGGCTAAAAGGCAACATCAAAAATAATGAACTGGGAGGGGTGGGTCCCAGTGAAGAAACAAATATAGAAAAATATAGATGCACTGGGGAACCAATAAGGCAATAAAATATCCAGAATGGACCTATATATTCAGTAATTCTTTATCCTTATAATTTCACACAAGTCCCGAAGCGTTTCGCCTTACAGCTTTTTCAAGGGACAATGGTTTTTATATTTAAGGACCAACTTCAACTTTATAAAGGAATCTCTTGACAGAGTATAAGGTCATACTAACAATAGCTAAACGTAGCTTGTGGCGCTCCAGGTCGGAACTTGTGTGAAAATATAAGAATAAAGAATTACTGATGAGAGAAGACTCTATAAAAAACAAACAATATATTATACCAAACTGTCTGGATCTGAGCCGTTCCTGGATCATCTTCCTAATTTATTCGTGATGCTGGTGGACAGAAACACAGAATGAAGGAGCCGAGTTCTAAAATGGTAGAATGGACTGCACCACTTCAGACTACAGGGAGATGGAGCACCACATTAAAAAACAGGAAAACCCAAACCCCTCCCTGCACATAGTAAGCCAGTACAGCAAAGAGGAAGCTTCTAACTCTGCCTTTTTGTTTGCTGTGTTGGTTTCTTACTTGCAGGGTGTTTTTTTTTTTTAAACAACGGTAGAGTATTCCGGAGAGGTGATCTCTCGCTTGCAATCTGAAGTGGTGCAGTCCACTCCCCCCCCCCCTCATTCCTCCTGGCATGTGTCCATCAGGTGTAAATTTTGAGATGACTACAGTCCAATTGCGGCGGGGATCTGCGATAGTGGGCGTGGCTGGCGGCAGGTCCAACGTTTATCTCACGTTTTCATCTTGACCGAGAACTGCTGCAAGGAAGGGGAACGGCCGGGAAGCCCACGCCGTCCCAGTGCAGGAGCCCTACCTACAGTGCCCGCAGGGCCTTGCGGTCCCTCCCTCTGCCAAGTTCCTCCCCCGCCAGCCACACAACGCTGGGTTCTGACGACCCTCTCGCCTCTTCTCTTCCTTGGAATAGCACCTCCCGCAACGGCGCCGACGGAGGCCCTGCAGCCCTCGAGCCCAAAATCCGGTGCAGCAGCTGCAGCGAGGAGGAGCGCCGTCTCCAGTAGACGCTTCCAAGGCGCCCGGAGATGAGGGTGCGGCGTTGCTGCCACGCTGAGCACGGCGCTCTCTCCCGCTCATGTTGGCAGCCGGGAGAGGAAATGCGCAGAACGCAAGGACGGAGCTGTCGAGGTGCCGCTGCTGCCGCCGCTCTTCGGAGCCCGCCTTCCTCCCGGCTCTGCTCCTGCTTTGGAGCTCTGCCTAGTTCGGAAGAGCCGGCAGCACAGTCCTGGCTTCAGGAAGTATCCAGGTCCGCTGAACAGGTGGCCGCTTGGCTTGGGCAAGACCGGGCTGCGGCCTCCCGCGGGAACTGCAGCCGGAAAGAGACGCCCCGACCCTCCTTCTCGGATAAGGGGAGCTGTCTGCAGCAGCGACGTAGCGGAAGACAAGTGGCAGAAACTGCGAAGGGTGCCGCCACTGAAGACAGCAATCCCAGTCAAAAGGTGAGGGGGTTTGGGACTGACCCTCCCCCTCCGAAAGCAGCAGCGATTGTGTTTTGCCAGCGACCCTCAATGGCCATGACGATGGATGGGGCACAGTACAGAAGGATCCAATCGCTACAGAATGAATGATGGACATTGGGAAATGCCGCATTTCCCTCTGGCCATTCAGCAACAGCCAATACCTTCCAATGGCCCTTAGATGCCATTCTCTTGAACATGTCCCATCTGAAGGCACGCAGAAAGGCAAGATATAACTTTCGTGCATGTCAAATGAATGCCTGCTATGAAATACCATCTTGAAGCTGTAAAATATCACACACACCCATCAGCAATTACATCCTGTGACTTTCAACCCTCTTCCACTTGTTCCACACAATTAGTGTGGCGCCTAATTCTGAAAAGATTTGACATCTCTTTATTATGTTTGTTCTGTGGAAACTCCCCAGCATTTCAACTTAATAAAACCTTGAACATTAAATAGACTTGTCTCCAAGTCCACAATTATGGGGCCAAGGAGAGAGAACTTAGGTTTTGATTGTTTACGTTCCTGCAACATCCCTGACACATTCTCTTACCTCTTGTCCCTTCCCCCATGAGTCTCACTTCACAGAAAGTATGGCTCTAAATTTGTCTTGAGTACTATGGGTGTTTATTCCCACTTGCTCCCAAATAAAATGGCTGCTTCTGGCTGTAGAAACTTCAAAGGAATTTTAAAACTTCCAAACTAGGGTTAAGTGGCATATAAATCCTGTGAGGTCAGGATGCTGTATAATCCTGTATGTTTCAGAACATATCACTGATGTGCAGTGTATTGATGTGATGCCAAGCCAATATTGAATTTATATATGACAACAGAATAAACCTCAGATGGATAGGTCAAACTAAAAAATGGCTCCCTTATCTGGAAAATTAGAAGAGGGTGATTTTTAAAGCCACATGATTTTCTGCCAGAAGCCAGGAATAGTTGGTTCCCTCCATTTCTATATATAAATGATATAATTCAGCTTTTGTTTTTAAAGCATTACTGTGGGTTTCACCTTCATATTCTTAAAATTCTGTAGTTTTCCAAAATCTTTGTGCTGGTTCTATCTTTCACTGAGAACCATGGGAGTTCTGCTGATTTTAACATGTGGCTTTAAGCATTTAATTGCCTTTTGCTTAAAGAGAATATGCTGTATTATAGATTCCCAAGTCAGAGTTGCAGCATATTTAAACTAGGCTACAGCAAAGCCATATCAAGAATGTACTTTGGTCCTATCGCATAAAAAATCAGAGCACATATTTTAAAATAGGTATCATCCAAAAGGTACCATCTATCAATCTTACCTTTTGTATTGTCTTATTTATATGAAAGATGTATGTACATTCTAGCTATATCTGAAGGAGCAGTGATTCACCTGCCACAAATATTGCCATTCTTTAAGAATTCTACTGTATGCTATTCTAGTGTAATCAATATAGTCCAGTACCAACCAAAAGCTGTGGTTGGAGTAGATTTCAGTGCATTTACAATACGAATCCAACACATAGGTAAAATTTATGGGCAGTTGACAGTATTATTTGTGTGGGTTTGATATTTGACCCGAAAGGCTTTATTTTCTGTTTAATTCTGTCCACAGCTGATGTTCAACATCATTTAGGATACAGTCTTGTGTTCTGTGCTTGTATGCTTATTAATTCTACAGATTCCTGTGAAAATGGAAGTTTTCAACCTAGCTGAGTAGTTCAGTCTTATGTTTGCTCAAAGTAAAGTCTGTTCAATGAAACTTACTCTCAAGTATGCATAGCATTGCAGCCTTGGGGGGAAAATACAAGACTTTATGAAAAAGCAATTAGGGTTGTCAACAGGCCTGAAGAAAAATGTAATATCCCTTCATTACAGGCTTAAGTTTTGGAAATGGGCAGTTGTGTTACTCAGATTGCTGTGGAATTATTCAGAAGGGGAATTAGCTTGCGAGGGGAGGGGCAACCGGAGTCTGGAGATGAGAATTCCTTAGACACCTTGAATTAAACTAGACTTTAATTTTCTGAATCAGAGTTGGTACTTATTTAAATGACAAACACAGAGCCACAATACAACTTCTAGAAGGGAGATGTTAGCAAATGGGAAAATACTGCAGCTGATCCTGAGGTGAGGATGGTTTCCAGGCAAGCAAAAAGATGGGAGACTCAGATGACCAGCACCTAAGATCAAAGCAACGTGTTGGGCATGTTAAGAGCACAGCAGTTTGAAGGGCAGTATTTGAAAATCCTGGGCTGCCCACATGTCAGTCTCCCGATTGGTTTCTGATATTTTGAGTACCTGATAGGTGAATTTGAAATGTGAGGTCACTGAGCTGGGGGTTCAGAGTGTGACTCATGGTCAGGGATTGTGAAAACAGTGTCTTTGATGAGCCATGTTGATAGGATTAGTGTTCTCTCCAGGTGGGGATATAGTTAGGCTCTCACCTGGACTGGGCATAATGGCTCACACTGATCTGTAGAGAAGAATAAGGGCCATTGGTACAAGATGTAGTCAAGCCTGACCACTTTGCCCAAGAAATGTATCCAATAACTTTCCATATTGAGTGTCTGTCAGTCTGGACTCTATGCCAGCCTGCACAGTGCCCAATACGTGCCAGGTATATGGAGGTGACTTCTTGAAGACTGCCTCCTCTATTGGGGCACTTGCCAGGGTAATAGTGGATGCTTTTCACAGCACATGGTAAATAATATCACACAACCAATAACATCCCTATTCAATCTATTAAAAGTACAGGGCATTCCTCTGCAGATCTGCTGTCAACCCTAAAAGCAACCAAACAGTACATGCAATGAACCATTCAATCCATCATATATGGTCATGAAAGCATATGGGTACATTTATTACCACATGTGCTTCCTTTTCACATGTGTACTGTCCAACTTGGGTTCAGAACAGCGAGAACCACAACCAATTTGGGAGGAATTAAGCCAAGGAGAAACTTCTTTCTGCTTCCACAACCTAGCTAGCTTGGTAAACTGATACACTTGCCCACTAGGGAGAGCAGAACATGTGATTTACCACACACTTGCCCACTAGGGAGAGCAGAACATGCGATTTACCTGGATAGTGCGCAAGCAACCACAAAGTGTCTCTAATAGGCTACCAGTAACCATGAAACCACCAGATATTTTGCACAATTTTGAAATGTATTGAAAGAAATATGGGAGTACACAAATGAAAATAGCATTCCAGCACTTAATGTGAAAGAGAGCCAAGTCCCATTGAATTTTATGGGTCTCATTTCTTCTGGTTTAAAAGATATAGAATAAATAGCTGATCAGAAATTATTGGAATAGTGTTTCTTGTCTAAAGATGAACACTCAAAATCTTGTGGAGGAGGAGAATGACATTAATCAAGCTGGTTATAGGGAGGAATATTGCAGATTCTTGTTCTTTGATGAGAGTTGATGAGAGTAAAGAAAACAAATTTGTCTTTGAGGTTTCAGTTATTGGATTTAAAACTGGAAACACCCTTTGTTGAAGTTTTTCCATATGAAAATATTCTGATTTATAAACATTTATAAGTATTTTAATTTATATCTAGCTCTGACCTAGATAGCTGTATCCATTGGCAAAAGCAGCAAAACTCCCACTCTGCCGGAAATAAAATCCTCCATGTTTGCCATAGCTTTAAAGGTAAAGGTATCTCCTGTGCAAGCACAGGGGTCATGTCTGACCCTTGGGGTGACGCCCTCTAGCGTTTTCATGGCAGACTCAATACGGGGTGGTTTGCCAGTGCCTTCCCCAGTAATTACCGTTTACCCCCCAGCAAGCTGGGTACTCATTTTACCGACCTCGGAAGGATGGAAGGCTGAGTCAACCTTGAGCCGACTGCTGGGATTGAACTCCCAGCCTCATGGGCAAAGTTTTCAGGCGGCTGCCTTACCACTCTGCGCCACAAGAGGCTCTTCTTGCCATAGCTTTACACCAAAGGAAATTAGGTCAAGGCATCTATTTCGGATTGTGTGGCATAGCTGGTTGGTTTGACTGTAGAGAGAAGAACCCTCCCACCAGGATGAAGCAATGGCATTGGGTGATTTTTCTGCCTGCCAGTTACCCAGGCATCCCCCACCCCCCTGCTGATGTGGTGTTTGGTGGACCCCCCGGTTACCCCTGGAGGCTTGCATCCCTAGACCACTAGTTATAAAGTTAAAATGTGATGGAAAGCACAAACTAACCGTCCAAAACAGACCACAATGTTATATGGAAAACAGACTGGCTACTCGCAGTTTCTGCATACTATTAGCTACTCCTACTTCCTAAAATATTTCCTGGTCTGATTCTCCTTGTTAGCTGTTCCTAAAGAAATCATTTAGCAGTCTTTACTAGAGACAATGACAGATAAGCATTATGAAATTACATGAGCATTATTAGCTAAAATTCAGGAATATAAAATACTATTGAACCAGTACATATTTTCAAATAAAATGTAACCATCTGAGGATATGTATTTAACCCTCACACACACCAGGAAAATTATGCTAGTCAGTAGCAACAGAAATGTTTATTATGACCCTGAATAACAGATTCTACCTCCATTATTAGCTACGATGGCAACTTCATGCAAATTATGATGGGTTCAATCTATACTCCTGTAGAAATTGAGAGAAGAAACTGATACAGACCTATGTCACAAGGCTCTGCCCTAACCTATTCTTATTAATGGCACCAACTTGGAAACCTGACAATTTTTTTCATTCACTCTGTAAGTAGCTTTGATGAAATATCTCATTATTAACCACAAATAAAGAACTTATCCCCATATGATTCTGAACTCTTTACATTAAAGCAATTCCAATTTGTCACCTGTGATGACTTATGAGAGTGATGCCAAATCTGTTAGCTGTGGTACTGCAAGAGCTGTTGGGAGATTACTGGCGGAATATAGGCATTGAAGTAATTATTGCCATTGTGCAAAATCCCATTTCACAACTACATGTATGGCCAAGATCACATGTAGAATCACATCAATCGTTAACTACATTACAGCACTCTCTCTCATGGCCAGAGGAATTCAATAAACCAGGATTAGAAACTGAAACCAAACCCCCTTGATGCATACAGCACAAAAGCCCTGTTAATTCCTTTCTCTGAAAATGTGTTACCTTGACTATAGGTTTTTTTAATACGTTATCAAAATAATACCGGACATATCATGAACTATCACTTATTTGTGGGATAAGGCAGAGGGAAATTTACCTTAAATTAAATGCAATTATAATCTTATGCCTCATTCTCAGGTGCAAAACAAAAGTCTGAAAAAGGAAAATACCCACTGTGCTATATCAATTAGCCTTAGAAAAAAAGGAAGTTTTTATTGGAACATTTTCATACAGTTGTTTTGTGAGGAAAGACCTGCTAACCTAAGCCAATACCGTTGCTGTAGAAATGGCAGTGTTCTGGCTGTACCTAGAGAAATAATCCAATCTAAGCATCAAAAATATAACAACTTAAAAATTACGGATTTAAATGCCAATATTCAGAGGTCTATAATGATGAAAATGAGTAAATAACATGGTAAGTGAAATATCAAAACAAAAGCCAAGCAATAGTAAAACTCTACCTTGCCTAATATTTTATCAAACAGGAAAGATTTAACATTTATACCCGTACCACTTTCAAAGTAAATGATATACAGCTTGTTTTTTCAAACAGTACAGCCAAAACCTTGCACTCAGACAGCCTTTTGAATTGATTGATTGATATTTCTATAACACAGTGCTGATGCTCAAGCTGTAGAATTTATGTTGTAATTTTAATTATATATATGCCTTTTTGTGATAGTAAATTTTTTCCTGTTTAATTGTTGTGTTCACTATTTCCATAAGAAAACCTTTACACAACTAGTTGTTCAATGGGGGTAATCTTACGTGTACTTGCAGTACAATCCTAAAGAGTTATACCTATGGCAGACTTAGTGACAGAGTGCCTGCAGATAGGGCAATGAAACGGGCACTTGGAACCTTAGATGTTTCTGTTGGTGGATTTCTGCATATGGCATGTTTTTCCGCCCTCTCAGAATCAAAATACTCTTGGTTGTTGCTTCCTCTCCCAGGCCCATTATGCACGGCTGCCGAAACTGCGATTTCGGGTCACATGGAAAACGCGGAGGGGGAAGACGCGAAGCACACTGGTTATACACGGGACGGGGCGCGACGGCAGCAAAACCCAGAGTAACCGATTATGCACGCAGCAATCCCGGCGGCGCTTCTGGTTGTGCCCCAGTCACCCGGAAGCTGTGCTTTCTTCCGCGTTTCGCTAACGCGGCTTTTTCGGCAGCATGCACCGAAGCTGCGGCCGGTTGCAGCCGGCACCGTGCATTATCGGTGATTTTAGTTGCCGCCATTGCACCCCAAATGTGCGTTATTCCCCCCCATGCATAATGGGTCCCAGTGGGAGAAACCTGGTACAACACAGGAATGTTACGCCTGGATGCAACCACAGCCACCCATATAAAGATACCCAAGTATGCAGCAAATCACAGTCTATTCTGAGTTGTCCTTTGACGAGACAAACCAGACTATTTATCAGGGTATGAAGAACAAAGATCTGAAGGCTTTACAAATCTTAAGTGTATTGGAACTATTTTACACCACATGCTTTTGTTGCCGTTGAGAGCCATGATTCTAAATACACACAAAACATATAGCATCAGAACCTGGTTTTGTAGGCTTTCCGTGGTTTAATGGTACGAACAACTTGCAGATATACTAAAATGCCTAAGCAGAGTAAATGGGAATACCATGATTTGGGAGACACTGCAACACTTGAAGACTGCAATCAGAAAGGGGAGGGGGAAAAACCTCCTACTGCTCATGTCAGTCATCAAGTCTCTCACAATCTAAAGGATGTCTAGGCATTCTGTATTGGCAGATGAGCAAAGGAAGGCATATCACTTGATTTCCTCTTCCACACTACAGCTAGCTCTTCTACATGATTGCAGTTAACAGATCCAAGCCTGCCGTTGGGGAAAATTTTTTTTACAGTAAAGATAGTTCAGCAGTGGGATGGGCACTGTAGGAAGGTAGTCTCACCAGCAGCAGCTGGATTAATACTTGCCAGGGAAGCTTTAAGCTGATCCTACTAAGCAGGGGGTTAGACTAGATGGCCTATATATTTCCTTCCAACTCTATGATTTCAAGTTCTTTTGCTCAAGCCAGCCATGTAAGAAAACAATATAACAAGATGGATACGGACTGTGAAGGTTTGATTTCCCAGCACTGCACCAGAAAGTAATGTGTATGGCTTTCCAATTCATCTTTCTTTGAGCAGACTGCCTTACATTTAACAAAAAACCTTGTCGAACAGGCACTTCTTGTTACTTTTACCTTCTTAAACATCAATTTCAGGACAAGATCCACACCATGATGTTGAAGCATTAGGGTCTATATTTCAACGGGCACGAAATATCAAAATGTTATCAGACTAGAAATATATTTTTGTATAAAAGTTTATTAAGAGTTAAAAATATATTGTGACACAATTACTGTCTTGACATAAGTCTTGATTTCCTTTTGACTCTATTCTGCCATTATTGCTAAAATTTGATAAAATTTTAAAAAATCACAAGTGGCTGCACTAATATTCTGTAGTAATATATCCTAAAAGTGTTTTAATAAAACCAGTAAAACCAATTATTTTGTAATAACAGAAATTCCTTATATCTTGAAGTTTCTGTGGTTGACCACTTCTTCATTAGTTACCTGCAGCCTGGCACCTTCCTGCCAAAGAAAAAGAAAGCATCTGAAGAGGTTTATCATATCCATCTCTTCACATCAACAGTAGGAAAATTTCAGCAACTGGCTTAGTGCCACTGAGGAGGTGAATCCAGGCCTTTAAGTGTATTATCTGTACCAAACAGTGAAAAGTTTAAAAACAAAACTCAAACCCCAAAGAAGCATAATTATATTTTTGTTAATATGAAGCAAATGCTACTCTGCAGAAAATGTTTGGCTTCAACTGTAGTTACAAGCATTAAATGGCATGGAAGAGGTAATCTGACATTAACAAAGTGTACATCACCATCAGTTAGTTTCAACCTGCATGCATGTTTTAAGTTCTGCCTAAAATTCTAGTTAAGTATCAATTAATCCCTTGAACACCACTGTTATAGTTCTAGCAACATTTATTTCTTCAATAGGAACTTTAAATTTATATAGCTGCAAGACTTCAGTGAAACACCTGCATACATCTATTTTACATATAGAACAACAAGAAGAGTTGGTTCTTATATGCCACCTTCCTCTTCCAGGAGTCTCAAAGTGGCCTACAATCACCTTCCCTTTCCTCTCCCCACAACAGATACCCAGTGAGGTAGGTGAGGCTGAGAAAGTACTGATATTACTGCTCAGTTAGACCAGCTTTTAGTGTTGTGATGAGTCAAGGTCACCCAGCTTGCTGCATGTGGGGGCGCGGAGAATCAAACCTGGTTTGCCAGATTAGAAGTCCACACGCCTAACCAAGCTGGCTGCAAAACATTTAGGTTTCCAGGCAAATTAAAGACCTAAGGCAACAGTTTAAATTATACCATTTAAATCAACTGTAACATACCATTTTAACTAACCAGAGAAGGGATGGAACCCTTGCAAAGCATAACGGACACTTGGCTGGTTCATTGCTCAGCAGGTCTATTGCTTGTCCATGGTGCATAAAGCTAGATTCCAGCAGGGGAAAAAATAGGTTAAGTAACTGAAGTTAAAATAAATGAAATAAAAAAATATAATAGCCCGAAAGAATGAGAAACAAAATAGTATTTTTAAATTTTTCAGTGCACAATTGTTAACTCAGTTCATTGCTATATTAAACTAAATAACACAACCACTATACTGAAACAGTACACTGTCATATAGTATTAGTTTCTTGTTTTGGAATATTAAGAAAGGAAAAGTAAATGAGATCTTACCTAAAGAAGTTTAACTGAAGCTTAGAACTATTTTGCTCTACACCCTCAGCTTTCGTTGGCATCCTTATAAAACTACTGTAGTTAAAGCTCTGCAGAAGTACAGCACAGCTTTTTAAGACTGGCTGAGCTTAGTGCCGTTCTCAAGAGTTCTCTTGCACTAGACCTGTGTCCCTGGAAGAGTACCTCGCTGGGGATATTTCCTTTCCTTGCCATTGAAGAAGCAGCATCTAAAAGATCTAAAAAGGTGTTTCTCCTTGCAGAGATATCCCTTATGTTATCTAGATATTTAAACCTGGTGATTTACAGAAAACATTATCTGACCAGCATTTCACATATACAACAATAACTTTGTAGTATTTGTGGGACCTTCTACTACCCACTCCTTGCCTTATTTTACAAAGTATCTTAAATAAATCTATAATTACACAACATTTCCTTTAGAATTATTTTATTAAATCATAAATGTACAACAGCTTCTTAACTCTACACACGCACTTAAATTTTTAAAAGGAAAACGTTATGTCTTATTACACCATGATCCTGGCTAATAGCTTTTCAAAACTTTTGAGAAAATTTTTAAAAAAGGTTTCACATGTCACCTGAAACTTACAAATTTAACATTATCAAAGGAATGCTTCTACACTCTTACAAAGACCACTAGAAAGAAACAACAATTAAAAAGCTAAGAAACTGTCTCCAAAGGCATTTTTACAATCCCTCCTCCACAGTAAGGTATTATTAAATAATCCAATCCATTCACAAAATGGCTCTCTGCATCTGCTCTGGTGTCTTCTGTCATATCATTGCATATTTATGCATGACTGAGATAAGTGTTTCCTTAACAATGTTATTTCGAAAACCTGAAGCTGTTCTGTTACCTCTGGGCTCATCCTCTCCTATTTATACAGTGAAGCCTGTTTCAACAGAAGTAAAGAGTAAAAAAATAGGTTATGAAGTTATCCATCTAACCAGTTTCTTTTTAAAGGAAAGATAATATAATCCTAAAATTTTTTACCCCTGCAGCTAAATCCATTATCATTGCAATTTCAAGCACTTAAAAATTGCACACTCACCCATGAAAAGCTTACAGAAGCTCAATAACGACTTCTCCCTCCATATCCCCCACTTCCTCCACTTCCTCCAGGACCATAGTTTCCTGTGTGTAAAAATGGGAAACAAAATTATCCAGACAGCTCCTACTGAACATTAACATATTCTATATTCAATCTACAGCTAATATCGACTTTTCTCTCCAACTCATGAAACTGCAGAGTAAGTGACAGTGACATGGCATTATCAGCGTTCAACACATTACGTCTCACATTTCCACAAGCATCACCAGATCTAATTAAATCAATTAACAGTTCTTACAAACTCATTTCTGATTTGCAATGGTATTGATTTGTGATACATCCAAACTTTCAGGAAGATGGCACACTTTCTGAGAACAGTAGGAATGTACCAGTTTCTATATAGAAAGCAAGTTCCCATTTTTTGCTGATAAAGGAACAGAAACAAACGTGATCCTTACTGGCTTAACCCATAGCAAGCACAGAATATTTTAGCCTCCTCAACAATAATCCAGCACTTTATTTGCACCTACAATACGAATGTATCTAGGGGAACAGAAAAGCACTGTGCTGTGGGGGAAAAGTGTCATATCTTATGAACTGGGTAGCCTAGCTACAACCAAAATGATAAATATCTATAGTTCTGTATCAGCAGCCAGGATTTTGATGAAAAGGGAAATAAATCTGTATTTTAAGAAATTGCAGATGGGGGGGGGGGTTGTTACCTCCCTTCTCAAGGTTTGAACGCTGTAAATGGCTTGGTGTAAAAGCACAAGCTTACAGGAACTATTCAAATGACGAGAGACAGGCAGAAGATATGAAATTCTATTCCAACACTACTTCCTTGCTATAACATCTTTAACAGTGGGTTCGCTGTTAAAATAACTCGCCAAGTGCTAAGTGGGCGGAGAAAGCTTTGTGCGTCCCGATTGGGCCATGCCTCGGACAGGCCACGCCCACTGACTGCCTACCCAGCCAGGGGCTCTTTGCCAGTAGTTTACCTCTGAACACTCGCCAGGACACATGTAAGTGCCCTGGGGGTGGGGGCCTCCATTCTTGTTGGGCTGGAAAGCCCTCACACAACCTCGCAGAGGTGGCATGAGGGGCTACCTGGCCCAACAGGAGCCAGCGGGGGAGGGGTGTCTTTCCCTTCCCCCTTTGGCCGGGAAGAGCCTCCCTTCTCCCCCCACCAGCCTTTCATGTAATTTTAAAATGGAGCCATGGCCTAGAGCCAGCTCCCACCCATGAGGGCGGGACTTCATTCCTGACTGCGGTGGGGTTTTTTTACAGCAGATAAAAGACAAACTACTTCACTCAACCAATTACCTCCACCATATGGTCCCCCCATGTTCCGGCTTCCACCAAAATTTCCACTCTTCATAGGACCATAGTTTGAGGGCTGTTGGTTGTAGTTTCCAAAATCATTGTAATTTCCTCCTCCATAATTGCCTAAGTTGATTTAAAAAAAGTTATATGTAGAATGGTCCTGTACGCACAATGAACTGGGTGTTCTCTTTATGTAGGTAGTCACAGGTTCAAATCCCTGCACACACATGAAGATCGTTGTAAAACCTTATCTCAGCCAATCTACTGCCCAACACAGTTGGGAAAACAAAGAACCTTCACACAGCATTTCCCCCCACATAAAACTGTACACTTTGTTTCTCCAATCATGGAGGAAACTGTCATGTATGAAGAATCCTAGGGAAAAAATATAGTTTGCAAACCAAACAACTTAAAATATACTATAAGCTATAATTAAACTAAAATTTAAATAAATCATGATAAGTTTGTTTAAAAGATTTCATTAAACATTGTTATACAATAAAAACACTTTTAGATAATTCCCATTCCATGCCCATACCCCATCTAAGACTAGTTTTGGAAGGTTCCCCTCTTTGAAATATTACCTCCTCCATAGTTGTCATAACCACCTCCGTAGCCCCCACCCTGGTTGCCATATCCAGGTCCTCCACCACCATATCCTCCTCTTCCTCCTCCATAACCAGGACTACCACCAAAATTGCCACCTATTATAAAATAAAACAAATATGCTGCTCATATCAAACTTCAAAGTATCCAATTACAGAAATTATGATAGTCACAGCCCAGACAAGCTTTTTAAGGTATTTAAGTTCTGGGCACACTGTGCATCTAGCAGACTGTAACTCTTTCTGATAACATACCATCACACTGCCCTATAAACTTTTATCCAAAGCAGTACATGTCATTTTGCACTCAGAGAAGCAGCTTGTGGCACAGTGGCTGTCATTTATGGATCTGGCTGTAGGTCTATTCTCTGCAGAACCATAAAAACTGACTCATGGGAATTATTATAAATCTACCCAGTTATAAACATAAAATAAACTAAGGATTAGGTTCCAACTGAATTACTAGAGTATACAGTTTATAACACATTTCAGGTACAAACAATGATAATTACACAATCTTATAGCCTAAAAGATTAGAATATAAAGCACCATGTAAAACTATGGTAATATGGACATAAAGACCTGTTCCATTATACCATTTAAAGAAAGCATGAAAAATGGACAGCTTTCACCATGGGGGCAGGGGGGGAAGAGGGATTGGAGAGAGGAACATATTTTGTACCTTCTCAAATGCAAGAATATAATAGACTAACCTCCTGGTCCTCCACCATATCCATTGTATCCGTCTCCAAATCCACGACCACCTCCATAGCCATCTATTGACAAGAAAACAGTTTGCTAGCTACCTATAACAAAAAGCCACCACCAGTTTTTAAGACATGTGCATGTACGGAAATTTGAAGCGCCTCTTGCAGATAGTGCACCTCCTCTACATTGGAACCTAATTGCCAACTTGAGGGGTCACAAATCACAAAAGTGAGAAGAGACTGGGCTTGTTTCTAGTAAATACTTGTATTTATTTACTTCATTTATATCATGCCTTTCTCTCCAATGGAGATCAAAAGCACCATACATTCTTCCCCTTTTCATCTTTTATATACCTACAAGATAAATTAGACTAAGAATGTATAACTGAGCCAAGGTAACTTAGTAGGCTTCCATAGCAGAGTGGGGATTCAAAGTAGAGTCTCCCAGATCCTAGACCAATATTCTCCACACCAGCTCTGCAGGATCACACTGATATTGTGACTTACCAGATCCACCTCTGAAGTTGCTTCCCGGTCCTGGCCCAAAGTTTCCACCACCTCCACGTGAGTCACCGAAGCCAAAATTGCCTAAATGTAAGAATAAGTCAAGCTATTTAGACTATAACTTTGGGCCTATGACCCTCACAGGGCTCTTTGCTCTGCAGGCCCTAATATACTGGTAGTTCCTGGCCCCATGGAAGCTCGCCAGGCTGTGACCAGGGGCAGGGCCTTTTTGGTCCTGGCCCTGACCTGCTGGAATGAGCTCCTGGGGGAGCTGTGGGCCCTGTGGGATCTTTCAGCATTCCGCAGGGCCTGCAAAACGCAGCTCTTCTGCCAGGTCTACGGTTGAGACCGGGCAGCAAAGAAGATCTGGGCCCTCCCTACATGAGTAGCGGTAGCAATGTACATCAGCACCCTTGGTTCACCCTCTCCTTGCTAGTGTGTGTTTTTAGAGGATGGTTAGGTTGGGTATAGCATCTTTTCTAGTTTTTCTTTTTTTCAGGCTTCTGTATTGTATTTAAGGGATTTTATGCCTATTTTAATGGGGTTTTATGGGGGTTTAATAAAATATTGTAACCCACTTTGAGCCCTCGGGGAGAGGCGAGCAATAAATTCAAATATAATAATAATAATAATAATAATAATAATAATAATAATAATAATAATAGCAGGTTTGTTTTAAAGTCTTTGGAACCTTTGGAAATCTGTTGTGGTGGCAGGTATGTCCACAAAACAGCCACCACAAGAGGATCAACTTATACAAACAAAAAGAATAAGCCAACGTCCACTGGAGTAATTAAAAAAATACACTGATAAAATCCACAGAGCCAATCAGAAACCACTCAATTTTTACAAACATTTGGAAGGTACCATAGCATCCAGGTGCACCATGATGGAGAACCCTAATCCCATTTAATTTGTAACATACCTCCTCTTCCACTCCTTGAGCTCTGAACCTCTTGCATTTCTTGTCTAGATAAGGCTTTTCTTACTTCTGCATTGTGACCATTGATAGTATGATATTTCTGCACTGTAATGACAAAAAAGTGAAAAGACTAAATTTAAGGCAGGTCTTTCAAGTTGACCCTCACAGCAGTTCCTCTTCATAATGATTTAAGAGAAACCAGTGGAGATTACAATGTAAGGATTACCATCCTTGGTTAAATAATAAACAAATTGCAGCTAAGTTATATTACTGCAAATTATAAAACTGGTCCATAAATAGTTATAAGCAGTAGAACAGATAATGTACACTGCTCTCAGGGTAAGTGAGGAACATTTTAAAACCTTAGGGATGCAAACACTGGTGAATGGGAATGAGCACATCTTGGGGAACAAGCAGCAATTTCTCTCATAGAATACTAATGTTTACTCACACACAATTTTATCCACAGGATCATGGTCATCAAAGGTAACAAATCCAAATCCTCTCTTTTTACCAGACTGCCTATCTGTAATTATTTCAATTGTGTCAATTTTCCCATATTCTGAGAAGTAGTCTCTAAGATGATGTTCCTCAGTATCTTCCTTAATTCCACCAACAAATAATTTTTTCACAGTAACATGAGCCCCAGGCTTTCCAGATTCCTTGAAAAAAGTTTAACCAAAACAAAAGTTAGTAGCAAGTAGAAATTCAGAAAACAGCAACTATCAACTTTGCAACTGCTGTGCCAAACATGAGAAATGTTTTAATACCGACAAAGATGCCACAAAAATATAGATTACGTTATTTTTATTATTTTAAGTGTTTCTTTTCTTCTCATGTTTTATGCTTCTTACCCTAATACATATGTAATATTGCTAAACTGCATTTGGAACTTTACAATATTCAAGCCATGTTTCATTTGTATGATCTTTAAAACATTCCTGTATTATTGTCCCATGTTGCATATTAATAAGAAAATGTAACCAGCCTAAGGTCCCCACGAGTTTAAAGCAGAGATGAAATTCCAATAAGAGACTTTCTGGTCTATAGCTTCCAGGGCTATTCTAAACAGCTATACTCTTCTTATTCTATTATCATCAAGGGGCGACTGCTTAAAACTGCACTATACAGTGTCTTAGCTGCTATAGTACACCAAGTCTTAACTGGCAAACTGCTAAACAAATTTAGAAGAAGTGATTAAAAAAAACATGATGGAATATAACTTATTAGTTCAGCTTTCGCTAAACAGATAGGAATCAAAACATTGGAGTCATTTGAACGTTTCTTCTCTTCAGTGGGTGAAGTGCTCAGGTAGGGAATTCTTATGCAGATTTTCCAGAGCCACTTCCCGAGGGACCTGAGCCAGACCAGCCAGTCCTGAGCAAGCTCTGCTCCTCGATACTTTTCATCCCGATATCCTTCTTGGGACTCTTTAGTGTCGCCCTTCTGTATTCATTATGGCACCCGTTCATTTCCATTTTATGTCTGACTTAGAATTAGTTTTGCCATTTCTATTTCTTTTTTTGTTGACTAGAGATTGCAAATTCATCTTGGATGTCTTTTTGGGTGGGAAGTGGATGACTTCACCAAATTTAAGAGAAAAAACCTTCAGGTGAGTCCAATGTTTTGTTCTCCTTCAATGGGGCCAAAGTCATCCAAGGTGGTTAGCTGTATCCAAGCTTCCTATCAGGGTAAGTCTTCATTCAGCTCTATCTTCATTCAGCTCTATGTTGCATGTTCCAAAATGTGGCAGCCAAAGCCTACTTCATCTGACACCATCTGGCCTATGCGGTAGAATCCCACAACCGTAGAGAAAGATGACCAGGAATCTGTGATGAGTGTTAACTGCGTAATCCGTTGTGACACTGTCACATCTTTGGCCCTTATTAGCAAGTCAATGAGTTAGGGATAGACATGTATCCTGACTTGGAGAAGTTTGGCCACCAGTGCAACCATCACTTTGGTAAACACCCGAGGTGCAGAAGAAAGCCTGAAGGACACGGCCATGTACTGGAAGTGGTGACCCTTGTGGCAGAAACAGAGGTACTTCCTGGAATCCTTGTGTATGGGGATGTGGAGGTAGGCCTCCTACAGGCCCAACAAAGTCAGCAGATCTGCCTGTTGAAGAACCTCTTCTTCCTACCTGTGCATTGAGGGCTTTTAAGTTCAATACCACTCTGCCAGTCTCTCAATGTCATGGGAACAACAAAGAAATCCGCCTGTAAACTGCTGTTCTGTTGGCACTTCCTCTATGGCTCCAATGGTGCTCAGGTGCTGGATAGCCTGTGAAAATAGATGCCTTCTGGTCGGAGAGACTGTGAATTGATTTGGGGGTCTTTCTATGAGCTCAATGTGGTAGCCCTTTGAAATAATGTTCAAGACCCATCAATCTGTCATCGAGTGGCTCAATGCCTCCATGAAAAAGTAGAATCTGCCCTCTATGGTGTAGTCAGGCAGACTGCTTCCTGGGCTGTTGGCCCTTGCTCTGTCAGGATATATTGCCCCGTATTTGGAAAAACTGAATTCTCTAGTGTAGCGATCCCCAACCTGTGGGCTGCGGACCACATGTGGTCCGTCAACTAACTGGAGGTGGGCCGCAAAGGACACCCCCCAGCCCTTTATTTCATCCACAATCCGGCAGGTACACATGGGACTATCTCGTTGCAGAGAAACAAATTCAGGGTTCCCATTGATTTGTCATTGTCATGAGTTAAAATTTCCATTAAAATAAAATGTTCCTTATGTTAATTGTTGTGGCGTGTCTGTATCTTATTTTGAAGGGATGTTTAAACATTACCATAGCGACTAGAGTCAGAGAGCGTTAGGGCAGTGGTTGAGAGTAGAGGAGTAAACTACCCCCCCCCCCACTGGGCCTCAGTAAAATTGTCAAGCGTTGAGTGGTCCCCGGTGATAAAAAAGGTTGGGGACCACTGCTCTAGAGTCCTAACCTCTGGCTTGAACTCTGTAGGTCCGAAAGGACTGCTGGTGTCTATATTTGTTGTCCCTGTCCTTGGAATAGCTGTAGGAAGTATGCATTGCCATTTTTCTTTTCCTTGGTCTCTACCAAGTTTCTCTCTAGATTTGATTCCCCAAACAGTTCTCCCAAGAACTTGGATAATGATAGTGTGCTCCTAGATGCTGGATCGACTTTCCAGTGTTTCAGCCAGATGTTGCAACAGATAGTGATATTGGCTGCCTATGATCCAGCAGAAAGCTGTTCGGTATCCTGAGATGTGAATTCAGCTCTTCCCTTGATCTTGAGGATGGTCCGCTTAACCACTAGGGCAGGGGTAGTCAACCTGTGGTCCTCCAGATGTCCATGGACTACAATTCCCATGAGCCCTTGCCAGCAAATGCATCTGGAGGACCACAGGTTGAATACCCCTGCACTAGGGTACAGAGTTTCGTGGATTTCAGCATCTCATCCATCCAAATTATGATAGCACACTGTTAAAATTTGATAATGCAGCCAATGATAGGATGGGCACAGACAAAGCCTCAGCGTGCGTATTCTACCCCAGAATCTGTGTCCTTGTAACAGTAGACAGGCAGAAACTAGAGAGCATTTCTTCCTCTATTGCTCCTTTTACAATACAATCCGAGGCAAACTACTACAACCTATCCTAGACAAATATTTAGGCCTGCCATCAAGGGAAAACAAAGTTGCTGCTAAATGGAGAAAGCCATATAACTGTTTACATTGGCAATTTTTTTGCCACCACCATTAAGATACACAACACCTTTTAAGGTTAAATAAGTACTTTTTTATACCCATTTTAGATGAGTGTCCAACAGTATCTTTTAAAAAATAATTTCACATTTTTTAAAATGTCTTTAACATTTTTTAACCTGGTTTGCTATTAGGATAATTTTCAGCTGTACACATATGTTGTACATTGCTGAAGAGAAATGTCTTGTGATTTTTTATTTATAATGGCAATGGTTATTCTGGTCTAAATAACCACAAATAAATTAATGTAATGAGTGCGTATTCATTGTGCCAATCCACGGAACCTTTGAGAGCGTGGACTCCATCCTTGGTGAGAATGGCCCCCAAGTGGAGTGCGACCAAATGAGCATCAACAATTGGAATATTCAGATCTTCCATGGCCTTGTCCGTTAATGAATATAGCTTTCTTGGAATGGACATGAAGGTAATCCCTCTTGCTGGAAGGGCTCATTTCACCTTCATGACATCATCAAAATTGTTAGGGAAGGGGTGTACTAACTGGATAGGAACAGGTTTCTTTAGCCTCTAGTATCCAAGTTCGCAGAAGCTGTTGACCTAGGCTTCTCTCGCAACTTAACGTACTTTGGAGAGTTGCGATGATCTTCATTAGAAGATGAAGTTTGTTGGCTTGTAAAAGATGAATGGAAATACCCATGGGCACTCTGGTTTCCTCTCCAGACAATCTTCCTTTTCTGAGAGCGCGTCCACCATGGAAGTCAATGAACGCTCCCCCAAAGAACAATGAGGCCAAGTCCTGCATTAGATCTGGACCTAAAGGACCTACCACGATCTTCCTCAGTCTAGCCTCGCCCACCTGAGGCCTCCGATTTGTAGCTATCAGACTAGGCTTGTTTTGCCATCTCTTCCTGATCCTCCAGGAAGATGGCACCCCAATCCCATTCTTCCACTCTAGAGTTTGTGTGCGTGTGTGTGGGGATTGGCCCTGACCTTTCACCAGTGCAGGAAGTCAAGGAACAATTGCTCCTCCTCGCCTTCTTCTTCTATCAGTTCCTGCTGGCTGGACTAGGTATGCCTTGGTGGGATCTTGGTTTCTCCCTCGTTCCTTGACAAGATGAATCTGATCGGCCTTGGGACCTGCCGTGTCTCCTGTAGGCCTGTTTTGCTGTTACCCCAAGTGAGAAGGGGGTGGGAGTGTGGTGCAATATCTGCCACCTACCAAGAATGGCGGCCCAGGCTGCTGCACATGGTGGCTGCCATCTGGGAATGGTTCCCTGGGCTGCAATCTTGCTGCGAAATTATATCCCAGGGCCACTCCTGTAACTCAAAGGGTATTGGCCCGCGTTCCTGGGACACTGACATCAGACACTTTCCAGCCCTGCATGACTCTGGTGACGGTTGCGTAGCTGTTCCATGTCACAGCACTCAGAAACATCTGGGAAGAATTCTGGCAGCAGGTGCTCCAGGGGGCATTTATCTGCCGGCATACCTAAGGTCCCCTCCGTTCTTGTGCCTCTAGCTGCGGGCCAGGATTGTTGTCTTCTGGCGGAAGCCTGAGTCTATAGACATGGCATGACCACTGCTGCCCCTTCTTCCCAGCTTTGTGTTCTGGGGAAGGGGAACTCTTCAACACCACGTTCTGCGTGGTCAGCATATTGGAGGAGGATGTGCCTGGGGTGCAGAGCTGTTCCTCAGGGATTGCAGCGACAATCTGCTTTCCCCCTTTCTTCAGAGGGGTGGGTGGGGAGTACACAAATGCAGATCAAAGGTGCTCTGGTGAGGAAGCAGGCTTGATAACTATAGTTCAGCTAAAAGGTTCAGTATTCCATGCCCACCTACAAAAGAGTCAATGCTGCTTTAAAAGTACAAATTAAACAATAGGATAAGAGTGCCTTACCTCCCTGGCTACAGCTCTTTTGGGTTCAACCACCCTCCCATCAATTGAATGAGGTCTGGCAGCCATTGCTGCATCAACTTCAGCCATGGACGAAAATGTTACGAAGCCAAATCCTCGTGAGCGTTTGCTTGCAGGATCTCTCATTACCTATGGGAAAGTTTATTTTTATTTACTTACTGGATTTTTATACCACCCTTCCATATGGTTCACACTCTTATTGTCACACAGTAAATATTCAGTGAGATCAAATTTCTTTGCCACGGATGCCTCAATAGTCAGATTGGTTGTTAGTTGGTTGTTTTTCTTCTTTATACAGAAACTGCTAATAGGTAGGAGACAATTTCCTTCTCCATTGTAAAGCTCCACTTATCTCTTAAACACCTCACATATACTTCCCATGAATGGCAGGTGTGTACTTTTTGTATTAAATTAATGAAGTATCTGTACCACTTCCCAGAGAACTAGTTATTTGTCAATCTATACTATGTGACTAAGTAAAACATTTCCTCTCATCATATTTTTAAATTATAACATGGATATACCGCCCATATGACTTTTAAACTATAGTAATTATTCTGACAATCAGTTGCTAGAAAGCCCAAAGAAAGTGATGTGGGAATAGAATTCCAACCAAATAAATGAGTGACATGGGAGCATAAGCAATTCCCCAAGCCCCCACAAAGACCATGAAATAAGTCACAGGCCCCCCACAGGTAAGACTTCTAGGTCTGCTCCCAATGTCACAAAGAAACAGGTACTGGTAATTGGGGATTCCCTGCTGAGAGGTGTAGAAACTGAAGTGTGTAGACCACACTCATTATCTTGAGAGGTCTGCTGCACACATCAAGGATGTCACAGAATGGCTGGACAGGCTCATCAAGCCCTCTTCCTTCTCATCCATGCAGTTACAAATAATACAGTCCAGCACAACATGAAACGTATTAAGAAAGACTTTGTGGGTCTGGGGGAAAAGGTAAAGGACCTGGGAGCACAAGTTGTGTTTTCATCAGTCCTTCCTGTAAGTGGCCGTTGCTTAAGGGAGAAAAAAAATCAAAGGTAGTACTGTGAAGAGTGAAAACATTACTGTTGGTTGACTACTTCTACATAAGCAACAACCTTAAGGCCTGGTGTTAAAAAATAATAATTCCAAGACAAGATTCAGTGCAATACTGCAATGTGGGATCTTTTCAAATATACCGTCCCTGTAAAATTATAAAAAGGCCTTAGTGCACTGCTCTATCTCATCTTTCTTCACAGTTCTCTATTTTCTACTTAAAGTGAAATACAAATGTCTGAAAATATATGCACGCAAAAAAGGAAAAATTTAAAATTGTGCTTTTTGTACTCATTTACAGCCATTAATTTCTCCGAGATATACATCTAGATAAAATCTAAAGTTCAGAATTAGAAATGATAGATCAATGATCTTCCAAACAGCAATTCAAGATATAAATGAGTGAAACTATGATTTTTGAGGATATATTATTTTTTGAGAAACACATTAGATAAGGTGACTGATTTAATCATTCACGTATTCTAGCATTTGCCAGGAATGATAGTGAAAAGACTACTGAAGCAATACTATCAAAGTATCAAAATATAAATTTGGTGCTACCCATTACCTTACAGGAACATTTATTATGTTAGCTATTTCTCTTTAAAAAAAAATCTTCTCAGCTATGTATACATAACAAAATGTTCTGTTTGTTTACTATAATCTTTACTCTAGTGTCTCCTCAGGCATTTCCCCAACCTTTTAACCAATCTTCATGGCTCCCACCCTTCCCATTTTCCAAACTGGCAGATGTATGCTTGCATTGAGCATGCTCGGGTCCCTAGTACACCAAACTAATTCTTCAGATTTCCATCCATTTATTTAGCTATACACAATATATTTCTTCTCCTTAATATAGTAATCATTAGGTTGGTAACAATAGGTTCCAATTTCCCACCTAGCCTCATTATTTCAATTTCAAAAAATGTAATATTTTTTAAAGTGCCATATTGCTGACAAAACTACATCCTGTCACATAGTTAGCTCACTAAGCATTGATAGTGATATAGCACATGGATGCTTCTAGCACAATTTGTCCCATCCCAATACCTGGTAACCTTGCAACTAAGTATCATTATTCTCCCTTAAAGAACATATTTCTCCCAATTTCACTACAGTGGTGATCCCTGCTCCTCAGGAAACTGAATTAGTGCAAATCATGTGATCAGATTACCTAAACAATTTCAAGTATCTAGTTCCACATAATATATTTTGGTAAGGGTTTGGAGGAGGAGCGTGTCTCATATCTTAAATGCCACTCAGAGCTTAACACCCACTCAGGACGGCTGTCCTAGCTGTGAATGCCTCCTCCTCCAACCGTCTGTCTGTCCAGTGGTCTTTTGTCCCCCAACTCCCAACCACCCCCTCCTCCTCCCCCCACTTCCCTCAGAAACTCAGAGGCTGCAGATCCCTGCTGTGTGAGAACTGCCCCTGCCTGCAGCCTTTCCAGGTCCTGGGGGGAGGGGAAGGCTGTCCGCAAGTTTTTTCACACACCCATCTAGTGCCTGTTGTATTCCTGAATGCAAAGAGCTTGGCCCCTAGTTTTAACATAAAGCAAACAAATGAGATTAACACAACTTACCACACAATCTGTCAGTTTTCCCCATTGCTCATAGTAGTTTCTCAAACTTTCTTCTGTTGTTTCAAAACTCAAACCTCCAATGAATAGTTTGCGGAACTGCTCCTTTTCCCTCTAATTCAAAGAAAAAGACAATGGACAATAGTATACCATACTAAAACTCAACACGCTTCCATAATACTTTATATCCAATATACTGGAAATAGTACATTCTATCCAGTAGTTCTAGTAGTACTCTGTTCTATGCAAAAGACAACTTGCATCATCACCTGTTCAAGTTGACAAAGTCATGCTTTCTCTTACCTTGCCAAACAGCCCTGTTAATTTTACCCATCTAGCAGGGTAAAAGGCCGCTACTTCTTCTATCTGTCTACCCTGACTGGGAGAGAATAATACAATAGGAAGGCAAGAGTTTGCATAGCAATGTTGCAAACCACATAAGATTTATGAACTATAACAGAATATACTTGTACCAATTTATGAAAAATATAGAAGATACAATGCTGCACTAGTACTTTTCCTCCCTAAAAAAAAAATTACATAAATTCAAGAGCTAAAAAAGCTCATTCTTTTTTTTACAGAATAGACTGAAAACCTCTATATGGAAAAATAAATTTAGGTATCTTAAAAAGATGTTCACTTACTGATATTCAGATTTATATTTAGCTGTTTGGAAATAGATGCTTCCCTCTTAATATAGATAAACAGAAATACTTCAAAATGGAGGTGGAACTCCATAAACGTATGGTGTTCCATCACTGCTATATAGCCTAAGGCAATCTACTGAATCCTTGCTATAAATTTGCTATCATCAATAATAAACTTAATATTAAATTCAGTATTCACTAGTTCTATAAAGAAGGAACCCACAAGGAACTTGCAGGAAAGGGCAACCCATTCCCCCACCTTTGTTTCCTCCCCTCCACCTACCCTACTCCAGTCACTCATTTATGCTTGCTTTCTCCACCCACCCCTCCTCTGTCACTCTTCCTCTGGCAGGCATTTAGCTGTCTGTGCAACAGGGATATAGGTAGGAAATTCTACTCGTTATCTGCCCATCCCAGGAATCCTTCCTTTGGCATTGAAGGAAGAATGAGGCCCACATCTCCTATACTGTCTTCTTGCAGTTTTGCTGTTGCTGATGGGGCAACAGCCATTTCAGCAATTGAGAGGCCTGGTAGTTCTCACTCCGTGCTCATCTCCAGTTTCACTAGAATCTAAAATAAATAAATAAGCTGTGATCAGCTTCATTCCCCTCACATCTCTCCATCTGTTCTCCCTGGATTTTTTGGCAATCACCTTTAATTTAGGATTCAACGAACCTGGGACTCCCCCAGGTTTGTAGAAAAGTCCTCTCTGTGGTACCAATTTGTGAATTTTGGAATCTGCAGATAGAACCATACTGATTTATATACTGATAAATGGTATCTCCATGTTAGCTGCTACAGCAACTGCTTACATGAATAGTCTAATGATAATGATGATGATGAGAGAGGCACTTCTAGCCTGTCCTAAAGTAACTGAAATGGACATGAGACAAACCAATGGGCAATTAGAAAATAAGCCAAATGGCCACTCTTAGGATGCTAAAATTGATGGTTTCTCCAATGTGACATGTTCATATTAATACAAGTCTGAAAAGACTGCTCATGAGTTTTGGCTATCAATTATGTAGTATGGGACTTAAAATCCCAAATTATATTGAGTAATAATTAAATTAAGTAAAGCAATATTGGCAAAGTACCCAAAAAGTAATGACATATTATTTTTTTTTACTAAGAATCATTTAAATACATACAATACTAATGCCACATTAATACACATTGCCAACGGCTAACATATATTATCATGGCAGGTTAATGGCATTTCTCAGAAGGCAAAAGGATAAAATGAGATGGGGCAGGTATCTGCAGTGAGTGTGTCAGAGATCCAAATCTATTGTACATAGACCTAGAATACCAATTTTAATAGATTCTTAATCCTCAGGAAAACCGAAGAAGGGAGTTAGCAGCTATCCGGAATGTGAACTTCTAAAGCCTACTCACATAAAGTGATTTTAAAAATACTGTTTAGTGACTTAATCAACTCCCCGCCTTCCCAGGGAAGATGGCTCCGCCATGTGACGACTCTAAGAGGTACTCAACACGCTCGGAGAGAAAATGGCGCCGAGCACCGAGGGGGAGGGGATTCCATCCCAGAAGGCCAAGATCTCCGGTCTTTTATCCCCATTCCGCGCATCTGCGTCCCTTTCTCTGCAATATTTCCGAGGCGATAACTAGCCGCCTTCTCTAGCCGCTCTCTAATGATCGCTCGATTCTCGACTTCTAGTTCTTTTCCTTTCCAGCCTTCCCCTATCCGCAGAGGCTTATATCAGACCATAATTAGGCAAGCCACTGACCTCCATAATTCCCTCCTGAACACCGGGAGCCCTCTGCTGCCGCCACCTCCTCCTCCTCCCCCCCACCCAACCGCCGCCGGCCATTCCAGAACGTTCCTCCTCCGCCACGGCCTCGCTAACGTCTTCGCTAGACGAAAGAACCAAGTTCCGCCAATTGCGCCACCAAGTGTCTCAACTAGCGGGCTCTGCGTCACCTCACAGCGCTACGCTAATAGCGTACTATGCCGCATTTAGGTCTCACTAGCACGCGCACACCGCAATCCCGAGCGCAGACTGATGAAATACCCCAGCCTTGGTTTCCACTGCGAGCGTAGTAGGCGCCACATGCTTAGTGTAAACCCGTTTCAGAATACGAACCAGCCGTTCGCGTAATGGCGGACTTCGCTACTACGTATTTAAATTTTAATATTTTACCTATCGCCCCATTTATATCGAAAAGTTCACCATATTTAGAAATCAATAGACCCCCCCGGGCGATCATAGTAAACTGGACAGAATACCATGTATCGTCCCGCCGATTTAATACTATTTCTGGACTTTATTTGATATATACAAGTCATTTCAGTGAGAACGTTCTTGGAGAACGCATTTTTTAAAGACTGACGAAGGTTCGTGTTTTTGGTGTTTATTTTTAAGTAGAAGAGGGTAGGTAGGTATGCTCAGTCCGAAAATGCCCGAAGTACGCATCCACACTCCTTAAGACTTTCGGCAGTTTCCGAAGATGGCCGGCCACCTTCGGTAAAGGGCGTTCCAACTCCGAAGTTCGCTCGTCCCTTAACTTCGGAGACTTCGAGAATGTCCGGAAAAAACCAACCGCCCAAAAAGCCTGGGCTAGCCGTTTTCCGGAAATTCCCGAAGAGATGCGAAGAAGAAACACACCATAAAGAGACTGGAGAGAAATTGACTGCATTATTCCCTCCCTGACCCCGAGACACTACGGTTGCCTCGATGGGGGAGGAGGCGAGTTATCTAAAATTCACTTTCCTTTGAGAAATTCCCACTAATACTGATGTCCAACGACCTTCCCTCATGATTTAAAAAAATCGCTTAAAATTTATAGCAAAAAATTTCCTTCCTAGTTGGTATTCAACGCTTTCCGCCTGAAAACCTCGCAGGATGAAGCGGCTCAGAAGCAAACATGTAACGCCCGTGAAACGAGCCGCCATTACTGTTCTCCCAGCTTGGCGCGCTAACTTCCCCTCCCTGGCCTCGCAACCGCTTCCGAGAAACCAAACCCTCGCAAAAAGCCCATTTAAAACCTTCTCCTGGCTGTGCCCGCCATTTTGTCCCTCAACCCACGATCGGTGCGAGGCCCTCCGAGTGAGAAGGAAACTCGATAGGGGGACACAATGGGGAGTGGAAAGGGGGGGGGGAGAGAGAGTCCGCCATTATAGAGCCACGCCGTCCGTTACCTCACTCACCCAGTCGCTCTCCCGATCTCCACGAGGCATTTTGGGTCGCTGAAGAAACGGAGAAGGAAAGCGAGTGGGTTCTGGGACGCAATGCCTTGCTTCGGTCGCTTCGGCGGCGGCAGTGGCGACAGCAGCGGACGGGTGGGAAACGACTCCGGCGCAGTGAAGGGCGGGAACGAAAAAGGGAGGCGTTTGCAATGCGCAGCGGCGCTGCCTCACCCTGCCCAACCCCCCTCACGACTCCCGCCCTGGCTGCGGCTGCCGCGCCCCCCCCCCCTTCCTCCTCTCCCCGCCCCCCTCAGATGTCGTCGCTGCTGCTGCTGCTGGTTCAGTGCGCGCCGGGAGCCAGGAGACGACGGGGGAGCGGAGCCGCTGGGTACCCACCACTGAAGTCCGTATCTTTCTCCCCCCCCTACTCCTCCCTCTTGTCTAACGTGTCGTGTGCGCGCGTGTGTGTGTATAGCATAGGCAGGAGGACGTGGCTCGTGTCGAGAATCCGACGTGCATTTTATGTAACTCCAAGAAATAGCCAGGCGTGGCCTCTTTCTCCTCCCTTCGCAAGGCCCCCCCTCTTCCGCCTCCCTTCCCCTCCGTCGCCTCCGCCGTTCCTTGGCTCCCCGAGGGCCCGCAGAAAGGGCTTTTGTGGCGGGGGACCGCCTTTGAGATCATTTCTAACTCATTTCCCCGCTCTCGCCCCTTTCGGGGGCCGCTCGCTTGCCGCCTGGGCGAGGGGCACTGAGCGGGCACACACAGGTGGGAGCAGCCGGGACCCTCTCTTCCTCCTCCCTCAGAAGTAAGTCCAGCCGACAGCCTTGGGTGGTTGATCCCAAAGAAGTGTTTTAGCAGTCGGTGGGAAACGGGAGAAAAAGAAGGGGGCGGCCTGGGCCGCAGTTAAGGAGGCGGGGGCGTATTTCGTTTTTTGAAAAGCCGTTGGGAGTGTTTAGTGGCTCGGCTGCGTGCAGGTGTGGGCAAAACGTGGCGGTGTCTGCAGGAAGGAGGGGGTGGGTTAGGGTGGAGTGATGGAGATTCGCCCTGCAGAGCATTATTCCGAGTGGCCTGGAGTTTTCCCCGCATGCTATAGGGATGCGGTGATTCCGATCTCAACGGCTCGCTTGGCCTTCTGTTCTGTTAGATATGGAAGGCCCATCCAGCCTCACTTCCCTTTGCATGTATCCCCCCCCCCCCCCCCGGCCTTTTCTTGCTCATCTGCCTCGTGGTTAAGCATTTAACTCTTTGGAGCAGGCCTTGTTACTCTGTGTTATTCTGTCTCATTCAATTTCTTCTAAGTCGAAACACGGTGAGCAGTTTGCATGGCCTAAAAGCTGCCATGGGAACCAGGCAGGATTGCTGAGTCAAAAAGCGTTCTTGTTCTCTTCCTTGCTCTTCTCATGTTGATGCTCCGTATTGGTTGACAAGAAACCACAGTATAAATGAGCTCTAGTGGGATTATCACTTTAAAAGATTTGTATCCTGCCTATAAAAAGTAAATTTGTGAGATAATTATTTTAAGATACACATGTCTGATTTTTCAGTCAGGTAGGTAGCCTATATTGCCATGTAATTATTAACCAGACCATAATCCTGAATTCTTATGACTGATGATCACAGCAATTGATCTGAAGCCCTGTAGTTTAAGAACATGAAATCAAACCCCACTGCTGAAGGTTTTATTATTATACTAATATATATATGTGTGTGTTTTCTAGGTTTTTGAGCAATAATGCTATAGAGGTTTTGTAAATGTTAATTAGAATGGAAAATATAAGTGAGAAGGCATGTTGTTTGTGTAATAAGGCCAAATAATGTTAGCGCAACCAAGGGATAACATTAAGGCTTATTAACTTGTATGTGAAATATAGATCATTTTCACCACTTGGAATAATGCATTGAGCTCTTGGGGGATAGAACAAGGGCCATATTTGTATTGAGATGCCTTTCTCTGAGTAATGCAACATTCCTTTTGTCATGCATTTTTCTAGTAAAAGCTCAGCAAGTCTGCAATAAAAATGGCCACCAATAAATCTACATTGGTAAGTTCATGAGCACCTAACATATTTAAGGATTTTGCCACCATGTTTCTTCAAATTTATAACTTAGCATCTCTGTGTAAAAAGATACATCCACATCTCCCCTCCCCAGCATTATTCTATCAAAATATCAGATCCCAAAAGTGAAACTGTTAAAAAGAAAGCAAACTTTACTTTCACTCCATTTGCCACTTGCTAAATAAGTAAATTAATGTTTGTAGAAATTAATTCTTGAAGCCTGCTCTATACATAATACCGATATGCAACATACAGAGAAGAGGATGGAATAAGGTTCAATTAGCCTGTCTTCATTCTGTAGTAGAAAGCTGTTGAGTGGAAAGTAGGCTATAATCAATTCAACCGGAAATATTGAAAAAAGTGATCAGGTTGCACTGAAGATCAGTTTCCTTTTTTTCCTCCCCAGATAATCTTTGAAGCTCACTTCATTACAACAAATATCCATCTATATTGCTTCTCAGGCAGAACAATTGGGCAGGTGTTTTTTTCCCATATGAAGCATGAAAAAGCTCTTTTTCATGTTGCATCCTATTATACCCTACTAAGGCCAGTTAATAAGGAATGATATTGGTTTTTCTCTTGGTGAAACTTCTGAGACTTCCCACGCTTGTCAGTAGTAACATGGGTGGTATCAGAATCATAGTGTGTTCTCATAATATCCCTTGGACTATGCTGCTTCTTGTATATTTGCAGAGAGGACCTCTCTTTGTGCATCCTACTCTTTACACAAATTATAGAGAAGTGGATGGATATGTTACAGTGGTGGTTTAATTCTTCAAGGTACATAGTATAGGGTTTACTGAGTTAGTGATGCTGTCATGTACCACTCAAGAGAGGGAAATAATTAGTTGGCAGTGCATATGTTCAACTTAACAAATTTAGAGTCCAGTGGCACATTTAAAGCCAACACAGTTTTATTCAAGATATGAGCTTTTAGTGTGTACACACACTTTCTCAGATACAATGTCATGGAATGGAATAATCAGTTCAAACATGTAGGTAGAGAGTGAGTGTAAATTTATATACAGTGTAATGAAAATGGTTGACAGGTTCCAGAGAGACATAGCAAATGAAAGCTTTTGTATTTACTTGCTTATATTTTTATGCAAAGCCTATTTAAAAGTGTGGCTTTATTGGTATGCGTAAATATTGTTAAAAGATTCCTGGCAATTCTATTATAAATGGAAGAAAGATAAATCAACTGCTGAGCTTTTAACTGAGGATGCAGTTTGGAAATAGAGAGCTTGTTGTATCAATGCATCGTTCCTAAGAAAGGGAGCATGAATTCTGCATTCTACATATTGTACCAAGAGCTGCAAATATTGTGTATACATTGGTTTGACAGCCATTTATATTCAAAGCCCCAGCCCCCCCACCCCAAGACACAAATGCAGTAAGTTTGGAAAGTGTACATCTCTGGGTATAACTGAATTTCATAATAGTGGCTTGGGAATACACTGGGGTAGATGGTAATCTAGAGAGACTTAGCATGCACTTTTAAGAATACTTGAAGTAAGATCCATTGAATAAATTAATAAATTTAAGTATGAGTATGATTATATGTTCTTAATCTGTAATGTACTTTTCCCCCAGTTTAGTTCAGGAAAAAATTCTCAGGTATCTTTAGTTTTGCCTCAGTTTACATTTGTAGATCAATGTACTTGGGTTCTTTATTCTAAGTTTCCAGGGTAGCTATATCCATAATGAGTAGCTTACTTTGAGATACTCATGTCAGTCTCCATTATTAGATGAAATTAATCTCCACATATTTTGCCTTTTCCATCTTAAGTGACAATTCCGGAAAATTTCATTTGGGTTAGTAGTTTGATTAGTAATGGGGTAAGCAATGAAATGAGAAATGTGTCTGGATTACATCTCAGTAACATGGGCCAGGACACAAATAACTGTTTAAGCTTGTGTGAAGTCCTGTTCAAATACAGTAGATTTTTTTCATCTGAACACCTGTTCCCCATGACATATCACAAAACACTGTTAAAACGTGGGGGTGGGGGGAAAGGAAGGTTGACAAAAAATAAGTCTGGAACATTATTGGATTCATAGTTTGATCCTGACTAGTATTGGAGTCATCATTGTAAGTCCCAGAGGATCCTGTGGAGAAAATAGCATGTCTTCTTGAGAAGTATCTACTTGAGAAGTATCTTCTATTTCAAGATACTTCTCAAAAGGAGAGCATCCAAACAGTGTTCACAACATTTGCTTTTGGTTCTAACAGAATTGCAGCACTTTCAGCATGTCACTAATATATTGGTTTCAAGTTAATGCATAGAGGAATTACAAAAAAAATTATACTGATTTTTGTGTTATTGAGATTGGAATGCCTTGAGGAAGATGTGGATGTAATACCTTAATTTCTTAATGTTTGAATGTTAAGTGTGTTTTATGGAAATCAGATTTAAGCTCTTTCCAATTCTGTGTTAAACCTAGCAAACTTTATTATAAAACTTCAATCACAGCAGACCTCACTAATATATTGGAGATTTTTCCATTGGAAAAGTCTCAGTTTAAGTACATTAAGATCGACTATGAAGCTTTTGGACATGTGAATTCTATGTCTCCTAATGAAACTGGAAGTGAAACATAGATATGATTGTGGGAGAAAAGTCTGAAACTCTGAAAAGAATCCAGTCCATTGCTATTTTAGGAGCACTGCTATTTACCAAGCATGTATAACTTGCATACACGTTATTTTAACTCCTACCTTTAAAATAACCAACATGCTTTTTAAAAGACAGGGTAGCTGCCTCTTAACAATTTGTTGGCTTGTTTCCACAATTAACACACTTAGATTTGCTCTTCTGTAAAGCCTCTTTCAATAAATTTTAAGACTGACAAGAAGCTACATGGACATAATTTAGGCAGAGATGGCACTGACTACACTGGAACTAAAATCCCCTTTCAGATGAATGTCAGGTTTGAGAGAACTGTGACTTACTTGCGGACCCAATTCCCACTAACCTGGAGTTGGACAGTGGTGTAACTAATAAGGAGGTGTTTTTTTCTAATGATTTTGTTTTGTAGCACAAAATGGGGAAGAAACAGAATGGCAAAGGTAAAAAAGTTGAAGAAGCTGAACCAGAAGAATTTGTTGTGGAGAAAGTCTTGGATCGACGTGTAGTTAATGGAAAGGTCGAGTACTTCCTGAAATGGAAGGGATTTACTGAGTAAGGAACTTAATTCTTTCCAAAAAATCACATGTATAACAATATGTAGTGAGATGTGTTGCAGGTTTCTACAGCCATAGTTCAGGTGTAGGAAGGCATGTGTGCTACTGAAAACAGTGAAATATTTATTGCAGCCAGTCACTGAGCAGAGTGAATAACATGCTCATTTCAAAAAGTTTGGCTTGCCCAGTTAGCATGGCTGGCAGCATCTTCCAGATTGCTTCCGGCTGTGAAGCATGGGCTACATGTTTACATCTATGCTGAAGTTATCCGCAAAGTAAACTGTATGTAGAGGACAGGCTGTCTCAAACCAGGGTTCTTTTGACAGCCCTGTTAGGGTTTCCCAAATGGATGGTAATTAACTTTTTATATATATCTTTTAAAATTTGTTAGCATTTATCAGGTGATATGACCATCTTTGGTCAAGTTGACCCACCCCCTCCCCAAATGGCCAGTGATGGGCCTGGAGGAGGTAGGGAGAGGAGGGGTCCCAGGTGTGTCCGTACACAGCTATGCTTCCCCACCATATTCTGCATGATTGTACCACTTCTAGGGTTTCTTGAAACCTGAAGGATGTTTCAGGAGGTTTCTCAATGATATAAAAAAGTTGCGAAAGGCTGGTATAGGTTAACACAAATACTTCATATTAATGGCTAGGTTCTGTTTTATGCTTTAGGAATACAAATAGGGACAATATTCAAGTTAAAAGCTAGAAGCACTTCTTAGGATCTGTAAATAATAGAAATTTATCTTACTCCTTTTTGAAATGAGCAAGGAATCCCAAATAATGGTTATTTAAATTGTGTGGTTTGGAAGTAACAAAGACGATACAAATAAGTTAGTTAAGCAATTTCCGCGACTAAATGGTGTTCTTTTATTATGTTCTGGAGTGATTTAGGCATACATGTGAATGAAGAAATGCAGTAATATATGTAGAAAAAATGACTTACTATAACAATTAATAGATGGATGTTAAGAGGCTGTTTTTTTCCTTATTGTAACTACTCTGTTAGATTCTTCCCCACCCCCATTTGCAAGATTCTGCTTTTCCCCATATACCTTTATAGTCTCATCCAGAAAGGAGGGTTGTTTAAAAAGAAAAATTCAGATTATCAGGTAATAAAGCATAGTTAGAGTCACAGACATAGAATAAAATTGGAAACATTCATTATCTTTGTTTCCATGTGCTATGCTAAAAGCTAAACACTATGCTGTTTGTGCCTGTTGAATTATGTGTGGTTATAACAGTGCTAAAATAATTATGTAGTACATAGAAAAATGAGTTGGAAGAGACCATATAGGCTTTCTAGTCTGACCTATTGGTCAGTTCAGGATCAGCCTAGAGCAGGGGTAGTCAAACTGCGGCCCTCCAGATGTCCATGAACTACAATTCCCAGAAGCCCCTGCCAGCATTTGCTGGCAGGGGCTTCTGGGAATTGTAGTTCATGGACATCTGGAGGGCCGCAGTTTGACTACCCCTGGCCTAGAGCATCCCTGACAAGTGTCCAGCTGATGCTTGAAGACTGCCATTGAAGGAGAACTCACCATCTCCTTAGGCAGCTGATTTTACTGGTAAACTACTCTTACACCTAACAACTCTTACTAATTATGATCAATATAATTTCGCAGTCCTTGGCGATTTTAATAAGAGCATGAAATAATGCTCTTTTGGGCGACAAACTTAATATTTCTGCTTTACTTTTTTCATGAACTTTGTGTTTTTTCCCCAGTGCCGATAATACCTGGGAACCTGAAGAGAATTTGGATTGTCCAGAGTTAATAGAAGCTTTTCTGAATTCCCAGAAAGCTGGTAAAGAGAAGACAGATGGTGCCAAAAGAAAATCTCTGTCAGATAGTGAATCTGATGACAGTAAATCAAAGAAAAAGAGGGACTCTGTAAGTTGGCTTAAAAGGTTTGAATATTTGTTTCTGAATGATCCTTGGACATACCAGCTGATCCTTAATAAGAATTAATGGGATGCAATTTTTGCATAGTATGTTTTTTAGGGTGCAGTGACTAGTTTCTTGGTGAGTCTGAAAAGTTCACCAGAATAGCTTCTGATACATTTGCAAAATGTATCCCTAAGTAAGTCTTCCAGGGGCGGGGGATGTAGAATGGAACTGTTGATGGGTAATAGGCAGTTAAAAGGCAAGACTCAGGATTGGATCCCACAAAGCATGAGTGTGGATTCTCCTTTCTACCAACAGGCCCAGTTTTGGAGATCAAGAGATCTGTGTAGACAAAAGTCATGGGAAACTGCAGCAAGGAAGGGGAATCAGGCACAGTCACTTCAGTAACCAACAGCACTTCATTGGCAGAAAAAGAGGATCATTTCAAACGCTTTCCCTCCACATTGCAAATTCCTATTTGCATCAACAGGGATTCCAGCAATCCATGTGTGTCGGAATATAGTGGCTTTATAGTGCCTTCTGAAAATTTGCATGTGGGCTTTCATTTTACTTATGTATATTATGGAATTAAAAGTTTGGGCTCTTTAAATTCTTGTTTTTAGAAGTTGTGGTTGTTATGGAGTGGATTCTGTTTGGTGCCATTTTACAACTGGAAAGATATGTAAACTAAATTCATTTTTCTTTAAATATTTATTTTAACAGATTGATAAACCAAGAGGATTTGCAAGAGGTCTTGATCCTGAGCGAATAATTGGAGCCACAGACAGTAGTGGGGAACTAATGTTCCTTATGAAGTGGTACGTGTAGTTCAGAACACATGTTAAATTTTTATTTATGTATTTATTTTCTTAGATTTTTATACCGCCCTCCCATACGGCCCAGGGTGGTTTACATGGGACGTCATGGGCTACATAGAACACTGTACACTAACAGTCACAACACAACATATCAGTAACAATTCTAACAATAAATATAAGTTTAACAGATTACCATAATTAATTAATTGAACAATTTCAATAAAACAACTTTAACATAACCCCTAGGGAGGTCTGAATCATTCAGATTATGGAGGGTATGACTTGAGGGGTCCACCGGATGTTTTTAGGTCAGATTAACTTCAGTTTAATGCCTGGTGGAAATGCTCCCTTTTTGCAGACCCTGCAGAATACTGGGAGTTTGACCAGGGCCCTGATCTCTTCAGGGGGCTCATTCCACCAGGTGGGGACCAGTACAGAGAACGCTCTGGCCCTTGTTGAAGTCCAACATACTTTGGGGCCAGGGATTAATAGCCAGTTGGTGGTGGCACAGCATAGTGGTCTTTTGGGGGTATAGGCAGAGAGATTGGTCTCTCGGGTACACTGGGCCCAGGCTGCGTATGGCCTTTAAAGTAAATTCCAGAACCTTAAGGTTAATCCAGAATTCAGTTTGGAGCCAGTTCAGTTGTTGGAGTACTAGCTGGATGTGGGATTTCCATGGTGTATTTGTGAGGACCCTGGCCGCAGTATTCTGAACCAATTGTAGTTTCCTGATCAAGGATAAGGGTAGGCTTGTGTAGAGTGAGTTTCAGAAGTCCAGCCTAGAGGTGACCGTCGCATGGATCACTGTGGCTAGGTGTTTTGGGACTATGGTGGTAGAAGGCCTGCCGTGCTACTCTTATGACCTGCGCTTCCAGAGAGAGGAAGGTGTCGAGGATCACACTCAGGTTTTTGGCAGAATGGGCTATTGCTAGTCGTATTCTGTCCAGGTTGGGCAAACACGTTCCCTTGCTTGGTCCCTTCTTACCCAACCACAGGATCTTCGTCTTTGAAACAGGAATAGATTTTATTCCGCTGGTGTAAACCAATTATTGGAGAAGTATTGACTACTGTAGCGGGATGGATGTGATATTACTGCACATACAGTGTAGAAAACTTCAGGGAATAATGTCAGAACAATAGCCTTGCATCATACATTGTAGCAGGAGTCAGAGTAAGATTGAACTTTCCTACAAATAATTCATTTACTAATAGGTCAGCAGCCTGATATTCCATGTAAAATTTTGGAATCAGGTTTCACCAAGTTCAGTAAATTCTGCTGTGCTTTAAAATTGCAGCCTTGATTGTTACTTTGGAAAACTTCCCTGGTTGCTGTTGGCTTATTTACTGATGGAATAATCAACATTAATTGGTGAATTTATGAACTGATTTTATGAACTTAGGCAGATTGTGAGTGGGTGGTCAGGAAGGAATATACCAATGTTTGCCTCTTATGGCCCTTCCTTGCATACCCTAATTGCTAATCACCACTGTGGGATGGTAGGTGTATTTCCTCCAGGCCAGGCTGGATTCTGGCAGTTTTTATTGGGGGGGGGGATCATTTGGGCATGGAATTGGGGTCACTGTGAACATGCAAATAGTTGTGAATTCCTGCATTGTGCAGGGGGTTGGACTAGATGGCCCTGGAGGGCCTTCCAGCTCTATTTCTATGATTCTAGTTAACATACAGTAATACCAGTAAATAGAACCGACAGCCACCTCCCATTGCTGGCTACTCTAATTAGTATTGGGCTTTATAAATGACTTTCTGTTTGGGCAGAAGAACTCTTGTGGTTCTTTTCTAACTGAATTTAGAACTATAATTTAATTCCCAATAGCCTGAGTGTAAATCTCATGGGTTATAAAAGGATACCTTCAAAATTAACATGCAAAAATTGAACTGCCTTGTGTTTATGCATTTGAAAAGACATAGTAAAGGTTCTTCAGATCCTTATTACACATGTTGGTTATGTTACCTCAAACAGCATTTAAAGTAATTTTTTTATTAAAATTCTTACAACAGGAAGGACTCAGATGAAGCGGATTTAGTGCTGGCCAAAGAAGCTAATGTGAAATGTCCCCAAATTGTAATTGCTTTTTATGAAGAGCGGCTAACTTGGCATTCATGCCCAGAAGATGAGGCACAATGATTGTTTGGCTTTTTTTATATATGTATAAAGAATAAAGAATATTAATAGCTGTTTGGTTTTGACTTACCAAAAATGTGGAAAATGTCTACATTCTAATAAGATGAGTTTGATTATTTTTGAAGTGATGTGTTTTGCATAAACAGAAAGAAAAGGGTTTGTTCTATTTGCTTTGTTAATTATGGGAGAACATTTGATACGGCTCCCTGCATATTAAGTAAAATGTTTTATAAAGTTAATAGTGAACTCTTAATGGCAGTTCAAACAAACTCACCAGTGTTTTTGTAGTTCTCTATTTTGATTGACGTGCATGTATTTTATTCCCAACTTAGTCCTTTATCAGTGCAAGTAGAGGTATTCCTTTTTAAGGCCATTGAAGTTAGTGGTTTTAAAAGGGTGTAACTCTGTTCAGGATTGCACAGTAAATCTATAAGGCTGTTCTTTTTCGTATTTTTGGCTATTTGGTTCTGAAAGGACCAGGTGAAAACTTTGTAGTAAGTTGAAGGTGCAGACTGTATATTGTTTTATTGTAAATATATATACTGGTGAATGGTGATCAATAAAATACATTTATATTCTTGTTCCCTCTTCACCAAACAATGGGAAACTAAGTCGTCTGAAGGCATGAGGATATCCCTAAAGGCACAAGCTGAGTTTCCCCCCCTACAGGATTGATACCACATTACATGTACTCCTCAGTTTCTTTTTTGTACTGTGTTTAAATTGTCTAACATAATTTGATGATCACACTGATAGTATTCTTAAGTATTGCTCATTTTTACTATTTCGGCAAACTGGAGTCTGTGGGGGAGGGGTGAGAGAATTTTTATGCAGGTACTGAAGATGAACAAAATCCATTGACAGTGTCTAGAAGAAGCTTCATGAAGCAAAACATTGGAATATGTTCTCGAAACTGATGGAAAGTTTGTTTTGATCTTCAACATGAAATGTGCACAGATAGTTGTGACAATATGCTGGCCCTCTGATTGGGCCTGGAGGGAGGGCCGTCCCCCCAGGGCCGTTCAGAGGAGCTGGCACACTGTCAGGAAGTACCAATGGGCCTCTGATTGGCCTTCATTGGGAAGATCTGTCCTCAGTGGGAAGGCCCTCCCCCACTGAGCTTCAGTCAGAGGTGAGGACTACTGCCAGCCTGTAGGTGCCCACCACCAGAACTGCTGGCAACAATGGGTGTGTGTGATGAGGCTGCTACTAGTTCCTGGCTGTTTGAGGGATAGTTTCCACTTCTGTACCTCTTCAGAAGACCGTAGGCTATTTTACATTGCTGTTAGAATTACTGACATATGCAAGAAGCAGCACAATCTTAATGTATTTTCTCCAAAGAAAGTGAAACCCTTCTCTGCCATCTTAGTAGCTACTCTTATTTCAGGTGGGGCATTTAATGCTATGGGAGCAGCATTTTGTTATACTTGTTTTCACTGAATGTATGAAACACTGTAACCTTGTACGGTATCTCTTGCTGATGCATTGTTAAACAAATGCCAGCAATACATACCCATTTTATACTGCTGTACAAAGTAGTAGAATAATTGCCCCTCTGTTAAATAATTGAGTGGTTACCCCAGAAGTGAATGAGGAATAGTACAGGACAAGCTTGGATCCTGAGAAGAACTGCTTGAACAGATCAGCTTCTCCATCTTAGTCCTCTGTTCTGCCCCCCAGTGATTCAGCAAACTGCCCTCTAGATATGCTCAGCCTTCATCAGGGCATTCTGTGGCAACAAGCACAGTCACATCAGGTAAAGATCCCTTCTGTGTCTCAGTTATTCAATCTTGCTATTTATGTGACTGGCATGGAAGGTGGACAACTAGCAGTGATGTTTGAAATAGAATACCTTTTATGAGTTACTGGACGATTTGAGAACCAAAGATAAGGAGAAAATTCATTGAAGCAAGATATTACTTTTGCCCATCATATGACATCCTAATAAAGGTATGGGAAATTTTCCTAGGAAAACTAGCAAGAAGACTCAAATGCACTACATCTGTGATTCCCAGGCACCTAGTGGCATCATGGGTATCTGCTGATGGGTTTTCTGGCATCCTTTTGCTTTCACGTGGTATCTCATGAAGCCAATAGCATGTCCTGAATTTCCTTGACCTTATGGGAGCAGGAGGTGCTTTAGAAGAGCCTAGAAGGCATCTCTTTTTTCATTTATGGGGAATAACCGGAACCAGGTGCTTTCATTGTGGGAGGATACTTGGCTTTCAACTTCCCAACATTTAGTGATTGGCCTCTGTTCCCCATAGTAGCCATTTTGTGATTAGTTCAGCACACGGTGGTAGCCATTTTATGGTGGCACCTATTCCTCAAAAATTTCAAAAGTACCCACAATACCTTGAAGAAAGAAACTCTTAATGAAGCATTGACTTCCATCAGCCAGAGTCCAGTTCATTAGATGCACAAAAGGAAGCATATATATGGGCTGACTGGTTCTGGGAAGTGGAGGTATATAAGTAATAAATATTAGATGAAATGTGAGCTCTAGTTTGCTTTACTAGCTGGTTGGTCTTTAAGGTGCTACAGGGCTTTATAAATTAGAAATATTTGCTCCGAAGGGTTTGATACCATAAGTAAACTAGACTTTTCAGCAAGCTTAACATCTGCATTTGTGCTTTGGTACTATTTTTCTTGTTCAATGTTCATAAGAGCCTCTGCTGTATCAAGTGAACAATCCACCTAGTGTCAACATCCTGTTTCCAGCAATGGCAACAAGTGCCATTTGAAGGTATATAAGCTCCTCTGAACTCAAAAGATGTTTTTCTGTTTCAAAGTGCTTCATGCCTTTCTGTACCCTCTAGGTTCTCTGTATTCTACCAGACATGTTTCATCAACCTGCTGTATGTAAGAAGAATAATTTCTCAAAGGATAGGGGATCAAAAATATGGAGGCTATGATGGCCATAATTTCCCCTGGCAGTTACATTTTACTACAAGAAGTACTGAAACACCATTGACTACCATACCAAACCAGGCTCAAAAGTGCCCTGTAGAAAACTCAAAAGAGTTTCATCCTCCTCCCCAAGTAACATGGCATCCTCGCAGAAGTAATTTGTTGAGTTTTGATCTGTGGTATATAATGATAGAAGAATTCTGATATCTTTTCAACCCTAAGTCAAGCAGTAATTTAGTTTAAAGATTAAATTAGTTCAAAGACATCTATCTGCGCATAGCTCTTTCCTGATGGACATATGTTTAGTTTCCGTGTCTTGTTAGTAGATACTGTGGATTTAGTTTCAGCTGAATGAAACGGAAAGCAGGCTTTGGGAAATTAACAATTGTAGTTTAAATTAGAGTTCTATAGGTTTCTAATATAACAATTTTAATAGATTTATAAGGTTTACAAAATTAGACTTCTTAACTATTAATTAGTCTTAGCATTTCACAATATTTACATATCAACCTCCCAAGTTTGATTCGTTTCACTGTGACCCCTTCCCTGCCCCCCCCCCCCCCCCCGGGTATTACATCCAAACAAATAGTGACCATGCAAATTAAGCTTGTTATTCCTGTTTGGTTCTTGTATCTGTTAAACATGTTGTAAACTAATTTGCTGCTCACCCTCCATATGTATGGACTGGTAACTTCCATTTCAATGTATCTGAAGAAGTGCTGCACACAAAAAGGTTACACCTTGAATAAAATTTTGTTGGTCTTAAAAGTGCCACTGAACTCTAATTTTGTTCTGTTGCTTCAGACCAACATGGCTACCCACCTGAATCTAAGGTAGATGGGGGGGGGGTGATGGAGATGCTACTCTTTGTGCATTTTTAATTCATGTGACTTGTTAAAACTGCTACCAGCATACAGTTTCTGATAGTGACAGACTAATCCACAATTATGACTTTCCTATACAAATCTTACTGACAATTTAAGAAGCTTGGACATTAGAAATGTTACCGTTATTAGTCTGTAACCCTACTCCTAACAATTCATCATGTTGATAAGGGCAAATAACTTTATAAGTGGATTCAAAGGAAAATAAATTGAGAGTCACAATTATCTACCTCAAGAGAGCATTATCTACCTCAAGAGTAAAACAAGGCCTGGCAGAAAATGGCAAATTTACAATATTAAGAAGCGAACAATATAGTCCGAAACTTTAAGATTTTTGCAAACACTATTATCCCCTGCCCTGGAAGGGAGTGATGGTTCAGTGGTAGAACATCTGCTTTGCACACAAGGTCTAATCTCCAATATTTGTAATTAAAGCCTTGTACAGTAGCTCATGTAAAAAGACTAGTACATAGAGAACACTGTCAACACTTGATAGTGACCTTGAAAGGCAAATGGTATTCCGTATAAAGCAAGGTCATCCCAAATGCATGCTATAGTGCCCCCAAATCAAATCTATATGACCTAAAGAGCATCCACACATTGTGTTTTAACAACTGATTATACAAAGTGCTGCCAAGTGATGTGGAGTGTTACCTGTGAAACATTTGTGAGTATTCCTGATACATTCCCATTTGTCCCCCATTGAAATGACAGGTTCAAATTTTGACTAGTGGTCTGAGCTAGAATCTTATAGCGCATGCACAACATTTTTGATAGCATGCTTCAATTACTAAGGTTCCTGGATTTAAAAGAGTTAATGTCTGTCATAACATAAATCTTTGAAAAGCAAACCATAGCAAGCATCTCCCCTCCAAGCTTGATTTAGAACAGGGCAAGACAAATGGTTGGGATCCCCGTCCTTTGCTGGGAAGGCTGATCTAACCTTCGGGCAGAAATCTCTTCAACACACGTCCTTTCACTAATTCACATATTAGTATCGAGTAGATCTCTAAACTCTAATATACTGCTAGTATAAGGTCTTAAAAACCTTTGGAGGGACATCTGGGGGCACCTGGTAAATTGTACTTATGTTGAAATTTAAAAAATATATATTACAATACTATTTTTGTGTTCTATGAAACTTTTTGTTGCTCCATATAGAACAAAATTTTTAATCAAGAACCCCCCACCCCCACCCCTGGTCAATGGTGTCATGCTTTACCAATGTTAAAATCTGGTCACCTTATGCTAGTAAAATTCCACATTTAATTCCTCTATTGTGTGGCTACTTCCTGCTAAAGACCCACAAACCGCCCATAAGAGGAAAGTCTCCACCAATTGCAAAAGCAGGAAGTAGATCCATCCCTTATTATGCCCCCAGTTTCAAGAGAATTCCTGCGGAATAAATATTTTGCGACTTCTCCCGGGATGAGAAAGATACTGGAGTGTTGTGGATTATACATTTTTTCAAAATGAGTTTACAGGGAAATCCTATTTCCAGAAATAACAAAATTAATCTGTGGCTGCAGAATTAAGCAGAAGTCCACTGAGTTCTTGAAGATTAACAAGCGATTCCATTATAAACTGGTTAGTTAGAATATTTCTTCAGATACATGGCATGTACAATTATTTTACAGGCATTTTTGTTGCCAAATTTATAACAAAATGGGATTTGTAGCGCAGAGAACATTTGTAAATCATGTAGGTTTGCATATCTAAGTGATCCTAGCCACTGTAAACCACAAAGGTACAAAATGGTAGGGCATCCCTTTGTTCTGAGTTTCCTTCTTGTATGGCTTAATGGCAGAATCAATATAGGTAAGAAAATGTCATATTGGATGCATCTGGGAGTTAAAGAATATATAAATTTGTTTACATGCAATTATTCATTAAGCAGAGTCTCAGCAACTTTATTTTTTATTTACTTCATTTAGACTTCCAAATTTCTCCCCCCAAAGGCTTACGTACCTGGCCCCAGGGAGGCGCGCTTGGCCTCAACCAGTGTCAGGGCCTTTTTGGTCCTGGCCCCGACCTGGTGGAATGAGCTCCCGGAAGAGCTATGGTCCCTGCGGGAGCTTTCGGCATTCTGCCGGGCCTGCAAGACAGAGCTCTTCTGCCAGGTCCATGGTTCAGGCCAGCGCGCCAAGGAAAATCTGACCTCCCCTTTGGAACCATCCTTGGCGATTCATGACATTTCCCTATGTCTACCCTGGATGTACTGGGGGGCACTTTGATTGTTGCAGTACACCTTGGGTTTGTAGATTGTTATTTTATAATTTTAGGGGTGTTTTTGGGTTTTTTAATGTATTTATGTATTATATATTTTACGTATTTATGTAACCCACCACAAGCCTTCAGGGTTGGGGACTACACCGTTTGTCTTCGTGGCGTTTGTAATACAACTTGACATACTTGAGCACCTGCGCAATTGTCATGACCTGATGAAGACCTGGTCTTGCTGGACTGTATGTGTAGCCCCTACCAGGAGGCTGAGGTAGGGAAATATAGAGAGATTAAGTTTGCCATGTAGAAGCCCCATTGCCACTGGGTTGTATAGGTGGCTACAACAGCAATAGGGAAACTACCCAAGCCTGCCCCCATGTGGAAAACAACCATGTAAGGCAGCTTACTATGTTCCTTGCAAGCTTGTAAATCTGAGACCATTTCTGCACTAGAGCTAGCCTGCAACATGAAAGCAAAGTGGACCTGGTAGTAGATTCAGAGTTTCAGCCATCCCACCTCAGAATCAGAGCGGTGACATGAAGTCAGGCATCAGAGCTGCAAGCCAAACCAGGGGGCTGGTTGCAAAGAGACTTGGGAGGGGATGTGGAGCTCACAACTCTCTGCACTCAGCTGGAGGAGGGAGGGTTGTTTTGTAAGGGGGACTGTCTCTATGTTTCTGCCACTGCATGACTTGAAGTCCTGAAACTTTGCCATGATTCTAAAGTGGCAGGGTATTTTGGCTTCATAAAAACATTACCTCTGACTCACAGGCACTACTGGTGGCTGACCCTATGGAAAGATGTGGTGACTTATGTGCAGGGGTGCTCCATCTGCCTCACCACTAAGAAAGTGGCACGAGTGTTCCTCCGGCCTCTGGTGATCCCTTCTGTACCTGGGAATGAAATAATGATGGACTTCATTATGGATCTTCCCCCTAGCCAAGGCAAAATGTTAGTTTGGATGGTGGTAGATGCATTTTCGAAGCAGGTACACTTCATCCCATGTACATCTATCTCCACGGCCCCAAAACTTGCCTCACTGTTTCTTCAACACATGTATAAACTGCACAGGATCCCAGTACGTTGCCTTTCAGACAGAGGGTCTCAGTTCATTGCCAATTCATTGCCAAGTTGCCATGCCTAGGCCTAGCTGACACACAAAGACTAATTTCCTTTGTACTTTTCCAAGCACGCCAGATAGTTGTTATCAAGATGTTGTGCCTTCCTTGCCATGGTATCTGTTTTATGCTCCCTTGAACCCCATATGTGTCAATTGGTTATCTGTATGTTAGTTCTAACTATGCCTTAAGTGCAGCACCTTGTTTTGCTCTAATAAAGAAACATTTCTAAAGAAGGTTTGCTTTTCTCGGAGTGAACAAAGAGGCTCAAAATGGCTGCTTTTGAGAGTAGACTGTAGGGCATTATATCCTACTGAGCCTCCTTCCCTCCCCAAATCTTGCCTTCCATAGATTCCATACCAAAAATCCCTGGGAATTTCCCAGTCCAGGGCTGGCAATCCTGTGAATCAGGCCAAAGATCCATATAATCCAGCATCCCCCCCCCCACACACACACACACTGGTGAGATAGAAACCTCCAAAAGTCTTGCAAGCAAGCAACTGAGACCCAAGTGTCTGTTGTTTTTAGTCCCCAGGACTGTTATGCAGTTTGCTTCAGAGCATAGCACAAGTGTCTGGATCAGGAGGGGGAGTCAGGCGTGAGCTGCTGGAGTACTCAGTGCTGCTTCTTTCTGCTTTTAAAGTGTTTAAGTGTGTGTATATAACTTGCAGGAGAGTGGGGGCTGCTTAAGTGTTGTTTTTGTTTGACTGCAGCTGATTGAATTAGTGGTCTGGCTGTTGTACCAAGAGGGGAAGGGAGTGACTGCTGACTCAGCCATCTGCTGCCAAGTGGGCCTTTGCACTATAAAAGGCTCCTACTCACTTTTGGGGAGAGCTCTTGGCCCCGGAGTGGAAGAGTACTAAGTAGTTTTTCTTTTCCGCATGTACATTCCCTTTCTGCACCTACTAAATTGCCACACTCCATCTAAGATGCATTAGCAAATGTTTTTGAACTGTATTTCAGGGAATGTGCACATGAAACTGTGCTCTGGGATCTACAGTCAGGGTGGGACTCAACCTGGATTTCTTGCTGTTCATAATTATAGTGCATCTGTAGAAAACATAGATGGAAAGAGGCTAGGTTCTGTACTGTCTTGCCTCTTTTCTTCTCTCTCCACAACTTTTCCTTTATAATACTTCCGTTCTCCATCCTCATTCCATCTGGCAATTAATTCCCTCTGTTTCTTGTACTAGTGATAAAGAAAATTAGAATTAGCACTGCTGTTGATTCCACTGTGAAATTATATCCTTCTTTCCATTCCATGGAACCATTATAGGCAAAAGAATGCTAGTTTCTCACACCCCCAAACTACTGTACTGTAACTATTGAAAATAAGGAAGGAATTATTCACATCCAGGTTTTTAAATAGAATTTAGACATCATGGAAGAATGCATGCTCAAAGGAAAGATTTGTTCTTAATGGTATTTATGACTTTAAGTCATATGGCAGCAATAGTCAGCAAACCTAATGACTGTATTTCATGCTTTGATTTCCATATCCAGGGAAATGGATGTGAATGTGTGGAAAGTCTTGTTGCAGTGGTAAAGTTTAGTGTGACAAACAAGAAGACAGCATCAAAATTATTTTTAATTTTTAATCAATTATAAAGCACGTGTTACATTTTGGATACATATATTTGTATGCAGTTTAAAGAAACCTGTGTACCTCAAAAACTTGCATCCCATATTTGAAACCCTCCTGGAAGTTGGCAGTCCTAGTAGTGAATCAGCCACCATCTTGGTCCTACCAAAGAAAACACACACATTCATATCAGGGTGAATAAGGCAACACCTTGAAAGAAACACAATACCAGGTGGAAAGTTAAAGTATTCTGGTCCCGACCATACAGGCTTCAAAGATCAATATCAGTTCCTTGAATTCAGCCTGGAAACAAACTAGAAGCCACTATAGGTGGAAGAAAACTGGAGTGATATGGTCCCTATTACCCACCCCAGTAAGTACTTAGACTGCAATAAACTGTACAAGTGTAGCTTCCAGACATTCTTCAAGGGGAGCCCAATGTAGAGCACACTGCTGTAATCTAATCTAGATGTTACCAGTACATATACCACAGTAGCAAGATATTTTCTGCCCAGGAAGAGCCGCAGGTGGATCACCAGCCAAACCTGCTGAAAGACACCCTTGGGCTATTACTGCCACGTATTTACCCAACAGGTGGCCTCGGTCCAGAAATATCTCCAAGCTTGGAACCTACTCCTTTCGGTAGGTCAGACCTTCCGCTCTTCAGTAGCACTTCTGTTTTATTGGATTAAGTTTCAGTTTGTTAGCCCTCATCCATTCTAAATCGGTCTTCAGGCACCTATTCACAAATCTATAGCCTCCTTGGAATTTGCTGCTAAGAACATAAGAAGAGCCCTGCTGGATCAGATCAGTGGTCCAGTTAGTCCAACAACAGGGCATTGAGGCCAAAGCCTTCCCCTGATGTTGCCTCCTAGCACTGGGATTCAGAGGTTTACTGCCTCTGAATGTGAAGTTTCCCTTTAGTCACCATGGCCACTAATAGCTGTATCCTCTAATTCCTTTTTAAGCAATGGTCATCACTACCTGGCAGAAAATTCCATATTTGAATCACTCATTGTATAAAGAAGTATCTACTTCAGTCTGTGCTATTACTGCCCATCAACTTCATTAGATGCCCTCAAGTTTTGGGGAAAGGAAGTGAAAGTTCTCTTTGTCAACTCTCCCCACCCCATGCATAATTTTATAAAACTCATATCATGTCCTCCCCTTAGTCATCTTTTTTCTAAATTCTAAATTCTCAGAGTTTTTCAGCATTTCCTGAGATAGAGCTGAGTGCTATCTGCATATTGTTGGCAGCTCAGCCCAAATCTCTGGATGACCTCTCCAAGCGACATTACATAGATGATGAAAACATGCTGGACAAGATGGAACCTTGGAGAACCCCATGGGCCCAAGGCCAAGGGGCAGTGCAGTTGTTCCCTAGCACCACACTCTGAAACCTTCCCTTAAAGTAGGCAGAACAGTGCCTCCCAGTGCTGAAAGATGTTGACTGATAATATCAAAAGCCCCCCTTCAAGGATCGCTGCCTTGTTGTGGCAAGGGGGCTTGCGTAGTTCAGTGAAGCTATGAGCTATGCCGTGCAGGGCCACCCAAGACGGACAGGTCATAGCTGAGAGCTCTGACAAAAGGTGATCCACTGGAGAAGGCAATGGCAAACCACTCCAGTATCTTTGCCATGAAAACTCTATGGACAGTTCCAATAGGCATAACGATATGACGCTGGAAGATGAGCCCCTCAGGTCGGAAGGTGTCCAATATGCTACTGGGGATGAGCAGACGGCTAGTACGAGTAGCGCCAGAATGAATGAAGCGGCTGGGCCAAAGCCGAAAGGACGCTCAGTTGTGGAAGTAACTGGTGGCGAAAAGACAGTCCGATGCTGTAAAGATTTTTATTCCATAGGAACCTGGAACGTCAGATCCATGAATCAAGGCAAGCTGGACGTGGTTAAACAAGAAATGAGAAGACTGAACATCGACATTTTAGGAATCAGTGAACTAAAATGGACAGGAATGGGTGAATTTAATTCAGATGACCATCAGGTATACTACTGTGGACAAGAATCTCACAGAAGAAATGGAGTAGCATTCATAATCAATAAGAGAGTAGGAAAAGCAGTCTTGGGATACAATCCCCAAAATGACAGAATGATCTCAGTTCGAATCCAAGGCAAACCATTCAACATCACAGTGATCCAGGTCTACGCCCCAACCACTGCTGCTGAAGAGGATGAAGTTGATCAGTTCTATGAAGCCCTACAACACCTTCTAGAAGCAACGCCCAAAAATGATGTGCTTATCATCATGGGGGATTGGAATGCTAAAGTAGGAAGCCAAAAGATAACCGGGATAACAGGCAAGTTTGGCCTTGGAGTACAAAATGAAGCAGGGCACAGGCTGGTAGAATTTTGTCAAGAGAATACAATGGTCATAGCAAACACTCTTTTCCAGCAACCCAAGAGACGACTCTATACATGGACATCACCAGACGGTCAACACAGAAATCAGATTGACTATGTGCTCTGCAGCCAAAGATGGAAAAGTTCTATCCAGTCAATAAAAACAAGACCAGGAGCTGATTGTGGTTCAGATCATGAGCTTCTTGTTGCAAAATTTAGGCTTAAATTGAAGAAAGTAGGGAAAAGCACTAGGCCACTCAGGTATGAACTAAATCATATCCCTGACGAATACACAGTGGAGGTGACAAATAGATTTAAGGAATTAGATCTGATAGACAGAGTGCCTGAAGAACTATGGACGGAGGTTCGCAACATTGTACAAGAGGTAGCAACTAAAACCATCCCAAAGAAAAAGAAATGCAAGAAATCAAAATGGCTGTCTGAGGAAGCTTTACAAATAGCTAAGGAGAGAAGGGAAGTGAAAGGCAAGGGAGAAAGAGAAAGATACACCCAATTGAATGCAGAATTCCAGAGAAAAGCTAGAAGAGATAAGAATGCCTTCTTAAATGAACAGTGCAAACAAATAGAAGAAAACAATAGAATGGGGAGGACCAGAGATCTTTTCAAGAAAATTGGAGATATGAAGAGAACGTTTCATGCAAAGATGGGTATGATAAGGGACCAAAATGGTAGGGACCTCACAGAAGCAGAAGAGATTAAGCAAAGGTGGCAAAATTATACAGAAGAACTATACAAGAGCGAGCTTAACATCCCTGATGACCACAATGGGGTAGTTACTGACCTGGAGCCAGACATCCTGGAATGTGAAGTCAAATGGGCCTTAGGAAGTCTGAGCAACAATAAAGCTAGTGGTAGTGACAGCATTCCAGTTGAACTATTCAAAATCTTAAAGGACGATGCAGTAAAAGTGCTACACTCAATATGCCAGCAAATTTGGAAAACTCAACAATGGCCACAGGATTGGAAAAGGTCAGTTTACATTCCAATCCCAAAGAAGGGCAATGCCAAAGAATGTTCAAACTACCGCACCATCGCACTAATTTCTCATGCTAGCAAAGTTATGCTCAAAATCCTACAAGCTAGGCTCCAGCAATATGTGGACCGAGAACTTCCAGAAGTACAGGCAGGATTTCGAAGAGGCAGAGGAACTAGAGATCAAATTGCCAACATACGCTGGATCATGGAGAAAGCTAGGGAGTACCAGAAGAACGTCTACTTCTGCTTCATTGACTATGCTAAAGCCTTTGATTGTGTGGAGCACAACAAATTGTGGCAAGTTCTTAAAGAGATGGGAATACCAGAGCATCTTATTTGTCTCTTGAGAAATTTATATGCAGGTCAAGAAGCAACAGTGAGAACTGAACATGGAATCACTGACTGGTTCAAAATTGAGAAAGGAGTTCGGCAAGGCTGTATACTGTCGCCTTGCCTATTTAACTTGTATGCAGAGCACATCATGAGAAATGCGGGATTAGAGGAGTCACAAATTGGGATCAAGATTGCAGGGAGAAATATCAACAACCTCAGATATGCAGATGATACCACTCTAATGGCAGAAAGTGAAGAGGAACTAAAGAGCCTGTTGATGCGGGTGAAGGAGGAGAGTGCCAAAGTTGGCTTGAAACTCAACATCAAGAAAACAAAGATCATGGCATCCGGCCCTCTCAATTCCTGGCAAATAGAAGGGGAAGAAATGGAGATAGTGACAGATTTTATTTTCCTGGGCTCCAAGATCACTGCAGATGGGGACTGCAGCAAAGAAATTAAAAGACGCTTGCTCCTGGGGAGGAAAGCTATGGCAAATCTAGACAGCATCCTAAAAAGCAGAGACATCACCCTGCCAACAAAAGTGCGTTTAGTCAAGGCTATGGTCTTCCCAGTTGCAATGTATGGCTGCGAAAGTTGGACCATAAGGAAGGCCGAGCGTCAAAGAATTGAGGCTTTTGAACTCTGGTGCTGGAGAAGACTCTTGCGAGTCCCTTGGACTGCAAGGCGAACAAACCAGTCAGTCCTAGAGGAGATCAGCCCTGACTGCTCTTTAGAAGGCCAGATCCTGAAGATGAAACTCAAATATTTTGGCCACCTCATGAGAAGGAAGGACTCCCTGGAGAAGAGCCTAATGCTGGGAGAGATCGAGGGCAAAAGAAGAAGGGGACGACAGAGAATGAGGTGGATGGATGGAGTCACTGAAGCAGTAGGTGCAAACTTAAATGGACTCCGGGGAATGGTAGAGGACAGGAAGGCCTGGAGGATCATTGTCCATGGGGTCGCGATGGGTCGGACACGACTTCGCACATAACAACAACAACAATATCAAAAGCTGTAAAGAAGTCCAGGAAAATTAAGTCATGCTGCTCCTGTACTTTTCCCAGCTCAAATCATCCCCCTCCCCCAGGGTAAATAAGAACATTTCCATTTCATAACCAGACTGGACTGGATCTAAACAATTGCTTAATTCAGGAATCTGAAGTTGGTCAGCCACCGCTTGTTTAATCACTTTGTTCAAGAATGGTAATTTGAGAATGGATTATATTTATATAAATCTTTGGTGTCCAAAGTAGGCTTCTTTAGAAGTGGACACACCACTACCAGCTTCAATCTAATCTGGAACTCCTCCCGCCCCCCTTAAATATTTCATATTTTCACCCTATCTTTCCTCTGAGCAGCTCCGGTCAACATATACCCACCTCCTCCCTTTTATCCCCATGACAACCCTGAGATTGACTGTTCCCAGGGCCCCCAAAGAACCACTATACCATGCTAATATCCAAAAGGAACATTTCCTTTTAAAGACACACACTGCCCCCACACCTCATACATTACTGTAAAATTAATTAGGTCAGCATGGCCTATCAGCACTCCCCAGGCACAGAAGTAGCATTATCTCTCAATATACTAGTTGCTGGAGAGCTCAGGCAGGAAAGGCCTGGGCTTCCCGGAAACATATGTTTCAAGATCTGTGGAAAACAGGACGCTCAGCTGAATAGACCTTTGGCCTGGCCGGCTGCTTTTCTGACGCCCCCGAGAGCGTTTGCTTAGCGCCCTCCCCACATCTGCACCCCTCCAATAAGCCCACAGCTCTTTCTTCCCCTTCGGCTTTTTCCTTCCCTGGCGACGCGCCCAGCGAGCGAGCCCTTGCGGCTCCTCCTCCCTCGCCTGGTCACATGGATGCGAAGTCCCAGCCCAGGCCCGGCGCTGAAGAGTTGCCGTTACCGCCCTGGCTGCTGCTTTGGCTGCTGAGGAGTCGTCGCGAAAGTTCCCGGCAAAGCGACGGAAGACCAACCGGGTAAGACGTGCGGGGATCCGCGATGGCTGGCGGAGAGCGCAAGAGAGCCGTCTGGCATCTCCCTCCTCTCCCGGTGCCTTCAGTTCCTATGGGGACAGCGTATCAGCAGCTTCTGGTGCTGCGCCCTTGTGGGGTTTATCGCCGCTGTCCCCGCGCTCTTACGCGCACGGTCACCGGCGACCACACTTCTATTGCCCGCGGAGAGGGAAAGCTTCCCTGCGTGGGAAGTGGCGCCCCATCCCTCAGGTGGTTCGGCTGTGTTGTGCTCGCCCTAGAGGAGCATTGATTGGAAACGGGAAGTGAGAGAGCGGTCTGTGTCTCGATGCGCGCGCGTCTCTTTCTAGTCTGAAAGGCGGCTATGAGAGACGAGTCTCCTTCTAAGCGCTTGTGTTGACTTCTTTTCGCGGGCATTGGTTCAAAGCTGTAGTGTGCCCAAGCGGCACACAATATATTGATTATAATTCTTTTGGTTTCGGAGGAGCTTCCCACTGAGACGTCACTGTGATTCAGCCTCCTGGATCATGGCTTTATTGTGAAAGCGAATGCACAAAAACATGGACAGTTGATGCACTCGGAAGCACATCCTTCCCACAGCTTTGTGCATGAGTATAGCCCTCTCACTTCTGCCATGAACTTAGTAGGTTACTATGAGGAGGTCATGATTCAGCCCCTCATTGCAATCAATCAATAATGATGTTAATCTACTTTACAGATTGTTGAAAGGATTACAAGGAAACGCATGGGGAACAGTTTGAACAGTTGAAAGTGTGCATAACTCCTTGTATACAAAAGTATAATTATATGATAGCTGTAGCCAAATTTGTTGTTATCATTCACACATCACTCAGAATGCTGGTGTAATAAATGATGGATGTTATTTTATTTTAAACAGCTAAGATCTTTAAAAAGGAGATATTTTTATAAACCAATTCCATTTCTAATTTTTTACCCAAAATATGAACAAGCAGATGAACATCAATATAAAATAAGAGAAAAATACAATAAAAATAAAGGTATTTGGAGTAAGGAACATCAGGCTGCCTTATACTAAAGTCAGGCTATTGACTCACCTACGCGAGTACAGGCTGCTATAACTTGTAATGGCTCTTCCTGGTCTCTAGCAGAAAAAAATCTTGCCCAGAAGCGGAATATCCATTCTTTAACTGGAGAAGCCTTCATGCAAAATGTGTGCCTTCTAATGAAAAATAAAGCGCCAAGCATCAGAACACATAAATAATGGTGCTTCTGTCAAGTGTGAATAAACAGCATATATAAATCTGGAGGGAGAATAATTGAGGAAAGGAGACATGAGAAGAGTTGAGGATATTGGAATGACCTGCTTCTTGAACCTGGTTTTGTACATTTATGAATTTGTGTGAGAGAAAAAATGAATGAAAAAATGGAAACATGCATAAACCAGTAGGGCACTAGGGGATTACTTCAACTTTCCTGGATAATTAATAGATTTAAAAGCTGCAAGTATTGCACCAGAATTGTTTCAAAGACAGGCACCAACAAGAAGTAGTTGAATTGGAATTCATATGCAGATTTGCTAGATTAAAGATTAGTAGCCCCTTAGGGACCAGCAAGATTTTTGGGGTACAAGCTTGCAAGAATCGGGGCTGTTCCACACATTGAAATAAATAGCGTTACAACAGCAAAATGGCGTAACGCTAAAAAATAATGCGCCTCTGGCCATTCCTTACCACCTGGCTCTCTCACTTTCATCTGCTACCTTCTCATGCTTCTTAGCACTCCGCATGCCTCCTTGAAATGGCAGAAGAGAGGAATGTGGTTTACATGAGACTCTTTTCCACCTGTCAAGCAAGCCAGGTAGCAAATCAGCCTTCTCCATATTTTAAAGGGCCCATGATGACAAGCTAATTTTTTTAAAGTAAAACTTCTCCATTGAAACACCTATGCATCTAATCATAGATGCATAGTGCATTATATAATGCCACCCATTATGGAATCATGAGCCATGAATCTTTTAAAAATTAATCTTGTTCCCGATTTGGGGGTGGGGAGACTTTAGAGAGGCATGCTTTGTGTTTTAACTGGGGGAATTTTTTTTTGCCTTGCCTGCACAATTTAATGCCTGCTCGTTGCTCCAGGCAGTTTACTTAAGAGCAACAACAATAACAACTTGTCCCCGGGAGAAGGGAGAGGGTGGCAGGTGCAAGGCAGAGATAGCACTACTTTGGATCCAAGCATTTCATTAGCATGTGGCTTGCTGGTTCCTCTTGTGCTTTTTAGCTGGGCGAATCCACTTTATACGATTCCCCAGCTAGAGCTTTAAAAGGAAGGATGTAGCTACCGGTTTGCTGCTTGGACACTGGATGTTAGCAGTGTTGTGCAAAACGCCATAAATATGGTGTCTGCATAAGGCATTTCACTATATTTATTGGGTGCGGAATGGCCCTCAAAGTCCACTTTGCCATGGATCTGATGGAATCTGGCTGTTCTACTACAGACCAATACATCTACCTCTGAAACTATATTACAAATTTGAGACCATCAGGCTTGGGCTCTCATCCTACATCGTCAGTGCACATCAGTTAGAATGGATACTTTATTATTTTGGCTGGCTTTTGTTTTCATATGTGTTGTGCAGTGGAATTTCACATACCTTGCATTGGTCAAAGTAAGATAGTATTTTGTACCCCGTTTTTTACTACCGAAAAGGATCTTAAAGTGGCTTACAATCTCCCCACAACAGACACCCTGTGAGGTAGGTGAGGCTGAAATGTAACTAGCCCAAGATCACCCAGCGGGCTGCATGTGGAGGAGCGAAAAATCAAACTTAGTTCACCAGATTAGAGGCTATCACTCTTAACCTCTAGCTGGGTCTGAAAGGCCCAGTTTCCTGTTCTTTATAATATTCCCTCATCATTTCAGCTTGTTGTATTCTGAAGTTGTTGAAGTAGGCAACTTCCACTTATTGCCCAAAGATATTATTATATTTATATACCAACCTCCCTGAAGGCTCAGGGCGGTTCACATAAAACAGAAACAAGACATATAACTAAGTTTAATAATAATACATTGATATTGACAGGAAATAAACTAAAGACTTTGTAAGTCCAAAGGTAAAAAGAGCCTTGTGCCAATGTACAATTTAAAAAGAGCTCATGAACCCGAGGTGCTTCTTCTAAAATCAATTTATGAGTGGGTATTAGTGATTAGCTCTGTTGTAATGATACAAAAGCAATACACTGCTTGTGACGTTACATTGTAGACAGAGTTGCATATTAACATGGTTATTTTTCTTCTCTCCTAGTGATGAACCAATAGAGAACTTCCATATCCAGATTTTCTCCAGCTTGTCAGCAAAATCCAATCACTCAGGCTGTGTGCATGAAAAGGAATTCCCAGTCTCCAAGGTAAGTAAAAATATATATGTTTGGGGTGTTTTTGTGGTAACAGGGAAAGATTTTTCAGCTTGTGGATGACATTAAGTATAATATGTATGTAGTCACTGCAGAGTGTGCTGATACTGTAAGTATTGATAGTAGTCAAGTCAAACTTTGTTACAGTAGTTCAGACCAATTTATATAGAGGCAGAAGCATAAGAGACCAAAAAAATATGGTCATCAAATGTAATACAATTTAAAACATATAATAAAATAAAACTTAAAACTTTGGAGCATTGGATTTTTATGGTGGTTGTGCAAAACTTAGCCAACTGAATTGTCATTTGGGGGGGGGGGTTCCTCATCACTTAGTAGCTTCTTTGCTCGATCTATATCCTGATGTTCTGGAAACTTTTTAATGAGTGGTTCAATCAAATTGCCATGAATTTCTGCATAATCAAGGCAGTGGACAGTATATGCTCTCTTGTTTCAATTTGGCCACTCCCACAAGACCACTGATTTATGTCTGAGATCATGGAGAGCCACTGCCAGTCTAGGTAGGCAATATTGACCGTGGCGGACTAGTCTTTAGTAAAAGGCGAAAGATTTATGCGATCTGAAGAGAAACCAGAGTATATGGACTAGTCTGAATCAGTATAAGGCAGCATCAGATGTTCAGGTGGGTTGTGCTCTCTTTGTGTAGAATATAATGTAAAGATAATTATATGTCTGGTATACATAATGTTCAGATTCAGATGTATTGAGATACAGCTCCAAGCCAGGTATAAAAACATTTAAACCTACAAGTGTACATAGAGTTGACATGACCTTTAAAAGTTTTATGTAATTGTATTTGTATCAATTTTTGCTAAAAGTATGTATATCGATCCTGAACTGTGAATAGCCCAGGTCAGTCTGATCTCGTCATATCTTGGAAAATGAGGAGGGTCAGCCCTGGCTAATACTTGGATGAGAGATCACCAGGGAAGTTTACACAGAGGCAGGCAATGGCAAATGCCTTGAAAACCCCACAGGGTCCCCCATAAATCGGCTGCAGACTGATGACACTTTCCACCGCCACATCATGCTAATTTCAAAGCAATTAACTTTCAAAACATTGAGAAGGCATAATTAAATTTGTAGGACTTACTTCTGAATAAACATGTATACAGAGATATGTGAGTCAATGCAAGTGTATCAATTCAAGTGATCTTTTTATATTGCTTCCAGAATCTCTGATATCTTGATGTATCTGATTGAGGCCCCGTTTAAGGATTTTAAGGATTTGCAGGGACCAGAGCACCAGAGCAAGTGCGGTCCTAGCAGAGCACTACAGGCGCTGTTATTGGTGCTTCCCTTTTCTCCTGTTTGTGCCTATGTGTGTGATTGTAGTAAAATGGATAGCAAAGACTTAATGGATAGCAAAGAGATTAGGAGTGGAGGGAGACTCTGTCCCCTGAATTTGTTATTTCTCCTTAGCTTTCAGTTCCTATGTTAGTTGGAGTTGGCTTGCAATAAAAAGTTGTGTTCTGCAGCTCCTGTGAGTATGTAGATTTATCCCCCTCCCCTCCAATTACATAAGTGAACCTCAGGGATTTCTTTGGAATCTTGGCTGAGGTGAAAGTGGAGCACCAAAAGACAGGGTGCATGTGTTTGTGTGCACTTCTTGCAAAAGGAAGGCTGCAAAGCCCATCTTCAGCAACACTGCAATGAACAAATACCTTCAGAGTGTTTAACAGAATGGAATACAAAAGCTGCCCCAGATCGGGCCTCCTCCTCCTCTCCAGCACAACAATTACTCTCCAACTCCTCCTCTGCAGCTTGACAATCCAGGCAACAAGGCTTCTTGCCTCAGTTGAAGCCAGTGGGGCAGAACGCCAGAAGTAAGGGCGTAAGCTCTCTGCATTCTTTGGGAAGCTCTCTGTCTCTCAATTCAGGGGTTTTGTTGGTAAGGCAGGGGCGAGGCTCCTTGGACTGTTGGGCCCATAGCACATGCTGTAAGTGCTACATGGATAAACCAGGTACTAATCTGATTCAGTAAGCCCTTGCTTCTCCAACCTGTGTTTTAAGTTGTGGCACTACAGATCCTTCTGGCTTTATCACATGCAACATGTAGTGGATTGATACTTATAAGAATCGATGTTTTGAGTTACTTCAAGGTTTGGAAGATGTGAAATGGTCTTGAGCACAGTGAAGTAGGTTGCAGTAGACAGATGACAGAGTCTCACATAAAGAGAGATTTCTCATGTCTGTGCAATGTATTAAGCAAGTATTACTTCCTCTTTCCCTTCAAGGTCATTTACAGGAAATATTTTACATCTTATAATGCAGCAGCCTGCACTGTATATGCTGTCCATATTTTGCAATAGCAAAATAATTGCATAACAGCAAAAGCAGAGTGATCAGGAAGACATCCCAATCTATTTAAAAGATTTATACCTTGTCTACCAACTTCAGTAGTCTGTCTAGCTTCAGACTCATTTGAAAATATAGTAGTTGGAAATAAAACTGTTGGTACGAAAGTGATAGTTGAGTCAAACTATGGCTCTCCAGATATCCATGGGCTACAATTCCTGTGTCCGCTGGCAGGGGCTAATGGGAAATGTAGTCCATGGACGTCTGGAGGGCCAGAGTTTGACTACCCCTCTAACATCTGACAATGTCCAGTAGGATGTTTACAGTACCTGAGTTACATGGCAGAAAAAGGTTTCTAAATACGTATGAAATTTCTTTTAGTGACGCAGCAGCAGCTGGAGATCATTCCTGCTTAAGTTAAATTCTAAGGTCCTTGTGGAATGTTTGATTAGTATCCTCAACACTCAGGTCTGAATTCCTACTCTGCTGTGGAAACTTACTGGGAGGTCTTGGTCCCAATACACACACCCTCAGCCTAACCTACCTAGAGGACAAAATGGAAGAGAGATTGACATAAGCTGCTATGAGTCCCCACTGGGGTTAAAAGGCAGGATATAAATAAAGTATATAAATAATAATAAATGTACTGATCTACTTCTCTGGATATGACAGAACGGCACCAAGGTCCTGGCTGCTCTGTGTTCCCCCCAAAAATGCCCTCTTACAAACTGTTTGCTTTTTCTTTTGTTACTGTTGCCTCTGAAACAAATGTTTATATTTGTCTGTGCAATTGTGTGCCTTTGGGAAAGGGCTCTGGCACAACAAGGGTCCTGTGTTGCCACTTCCCAAGTCAAACGGTGTTGCTTTTTGGAATTGGCTTCAGTCCGCCATCTGTAAATTGTGAATAATGGATATCTGATGTTCCAAGGTGACTGGGAAGGGGAACCTGATAAAAACTGGAAGACATTTTCCTGTTTGAAAGTTTAGTAGGAAGAAATGCTAATGACAAGTTGCGATCATGGAGCTGTTCTGCTCATTGCTTTATCTGGGGTCCTGTGAATCGGTTCTTACAGTGTACTTCGGTTGACTTGAACTGAAAATGAGCTCATGGGAGTCAACAGGGACGTGACAACTCATCCCCCACTGCTACCCTCTGAGTCTGGTTCTGCAGGAAGGAACACAACAATCAAAGGGCTATTCCCAGTATCCCTGTCCCAGCGAGGCAGTGGACTAATAACTCGTGGTCAACCATATCAAAAGCATCCGATAGATCTAACATTGATTTTGGAGCTCCAGAATTCCGGGGTCACTAAGATCATCCTTGCTCACAAGATGGCAGTGTTCTTTCCATGAAGTAAAACCCAGAAGTGGCAGCTCTTCTTTCCATGGAAAGGGAAGCACAATCATTCATGTGTTTCTGCATAATGCCGCTGACTAAATAGATTGTTGAGGGAGCAGGATTCCCTGTGCCCTCAGGCAGTGCAATCCTACACTTCTGAGAGGAAGCCCCATTGAACAAAACTGTGTAGGATTCTGAACAGAACTGCTTAGAATTGTTCAGTGGGTGTATTTGATGGACTACTTTGATGAGATTCTCCTCACACACTTTTCTCCTGCTTGGAAATTATTTAGCTTCTGGTATGTCTTCTATCTTGTTTTAAAGTAAAGTTATGCTGCTTCTGTTAACTTGCTTGAACCTGACATTTATAAGAGAGACTAAGTCAAGAAGAGGCATAGTTCATAACCCGCTATGATAGTTAATGTGAACTAACAACAGGTGTAAAATGAAAAGACTGAGAGTTGTTGTCTGCTTTTTTTCTTGTAGCTCTCTTGCACCATGAGAATTAAGGGAATTCCTCCCTGGGGTTTATTGTGACAGGAAAAAATATTCTGTATTTATTATTGTGTGCACATTGAGGAAATAGATATATAAGACCCCTCCCATCCCTTTTTAAATGACATTTCATTAACTGGAAAGCTGACTAACATTCAGAAGCTTTTATGTGTGAGGAAAACATCCTGGTTCTCTTCTTGCTTCTTTTGCCTGCAGCGTCTAAGTCTGTCCTAGTCAATGATTTTGCTTATGCACAATAACAGTAATTAAATGCTATCTAGGTAAGCCACAAAAGGAATGTACAAATGTTCATTGCACGTGTCACATGGATGCGCGGTAGTCAGTTAGTCACACTTTTAATGCCTCTGGGATGAGATAGTTGCAATATGCTGAGAAACGGAAGTAGCATTCATCCAAAAATACTTTGTTAAAACAGTGCTCCAAAACAACATCTAAAAATGTAAGAATTCCCTCCCCCCCAGACTTTTCTTAATGTGAACACTCTGTTTAAATATGTGGCAAGCAGGAAGCATTGAGAAGGCACAAGGTATTTTGAACATACAGCCTGATAATAGATTATTTTTGAAATTACAGATTGAGGTCTCCAGGGAAACAAAGCGGGGGGGGGGGAAATGGGATGATAATGTGACACTATGGCGTTTTGGGCACCACTCTAGCATTCGACTACTCCTCAAGTACACTTGGCCCTCATTGGGTCATGGGGGAGGGTTGTCCTATTTAATTTACAAAGTCATATTTTTCTGTATTCTTGGACAGCCCCTGGATATGTAGAAATCCCTACCTTGAATGCCGCTTTCATGATTTACACGAACCACTTGTGTTTGTATCACATCTGCTCATGTATTGACCTGAAGATCAGTCCTGGGCAGAAATTTCAAAAACGCATGAAAAAGAATCCAGGAATATTAAGAAGCACAGAGGAACATATCAACACTTAAAGAAATCATCAACATTTAAATAATTAAGGGCATAGCCCAAGAGTGAGATTATTGACAATATATATATGTTTTTTCTTGGTGGTGATTCTGTTCCTATATGTATTTTTCATTAGTCTTTCTAGGCACTGTGAACCGCGGAATTAGCAGCCAGACTGATTAGCAGATCCACTTTAGCCATTTTTTTGGCCTGACAGCTGTTTTTTAATTTAAAAGGGTTGTTTGCTTATGCTGTTAGCTCATCTACTTCACTGATTCATGCACCCTACTGAAAAAAGCTGAAATATGTTTAATTGCTACTTATCAAGAAAAATAAATTAAGCCAGTGTTTGCCAATAGGAGCCTAATAGGAAGTCTCCTCAAGCATGCAGCTGTCACAGTTGCATTGTCCCTGGCAGAAAAGAGCTGGACAATCAGTGTTTAAAAGTTGTATATTTTCAGGTGGGTGCATTTAAAGTTAAGAAGAATCATCCAATGTTTATGTAGGCAGCGTATTGCGACACCTTGGAAAGTTTCTTCCTTTTGTAATGTCTTCAGCCTTTTTCTGGGTGTACTCTGAACTTCCTGAGGGATTTATTTTTTTACTGAACATAACAGGTCACCGAGAAAGGGAACATTTCTTCATGTTTTTCTAATAGTGAGGATCATTGGAGGTACCATATGCTACATGGAACTTATTTTCGCCATACAGATTAAAAACAAAATGAATGAATCATAACCTCAGTGCCCTTTGGAGCATTATCCCGTTTGCTTCTGTTCCCTCTGCTCCTGGCAATCTCAGTTAATGTGGGTTGGTCTTACAAAGACAGCTAATTTGAAGTTTTTAACTGTGCTTGATGTGTGGTATATCCTGCCATAAAAAAACAGGGCCTAGTTTGAGCGATTATTAGTTTCCTTCCAGCACTGTGAGCTGTGACTTGAGATGTTACAATGGTTATTATTTAACATTATGGTTGTTGTTTCTCAAATTTTACTCAGCATTTGTGACTACTGAAATGAAGGGTGCTTGGCTGAGCTAACTGCAATCTCTGTGCAGATGACTGACGTGTGTCCTCATACTTAAGAGAGCAGTTGAAGAGGCACCTTGATTACAGCTTCACTTCAGATGTTCTGTTCTTTAAAAAGGGACAGGAAACTCCAGTTCAAATTCTCTAAAAATTTAGGATCCCCACCTCCAACACTCCACATGGTCTAATATCTTCCCTCTTCTCAGTGTGTGTTTCGCTGGTTCCAGTCATTGTAATCTTTTGTTATTTCTGTCCAGCCCTAACATTACAAGTTCATGGTGAGAACAAGCTGCTTCCAGTACTTAGGCTATGATCTCAAAAGTATCCATAAACTTCATGGCTACTGTGTTATCTTACCTCTAAAATCTAGATATCACCGGTTTATAATTATAGATCCTAGACCAGGGGTAGTCAAACTGCGGCCCTCCAGATGTCCATGGACTACAATTCCCAGGAGCCCCCTGCCAGCAAATGCTGGCAGGGGGCTCCTGGGAATTGTAGTCCATGGACATCTGGAGGGCCGCAGTTTGACTACCCCTGTCCTAGACTATATAAAAGCATTTTGATCAGCTGGAGACAGTCCTGAAATTTCTTTCTGTAATATATCAGTATCAGCAAATCTTATTTAATCTCTGCTCCAAAATTCTAAATTATTTGTGCAAGTTTGGGCCCTGTTCTTGCTTCAGATTGTCTTATTTGGAACCGTACCACTTCTATTTTTCAGTCTAATAGGCATGTTCCTTTGGGTTCCTGGCTAGGCTGCATACTAGATCAAGAGTTTGTTGGAATTTATGACAGTATTGTATCTATTCCCTAACATTCTCAGCTACATAAAAACCATATTTAATTTAATGTATTTATGTAGGATATTATTATCCTACCCTTTCTCCAAGAAGGTCAGAGAAGCTTACATGGTTCTCTTCCTACCTTACTTTTACTGTTATAACAGTCCTGTGAGGTACATAAGCCCAAAAGAGATAGAGCTTTGTGGCAAAGTGGGGACTTGACCCTGGGTTTCTCAAGTCCTGGTCCAACCAGTTGGTTCAGTGCAGTAAGCTTGTGCTGCCCTACTGGCCTGTACCAACATGGCTGGGTGGTTGAGTTGGAGCAGAGAGCTTAAGGTCAAAGTACAGTCTGGGAGGTTGAGAGCCATGGAAGTCAGAGTTTACCATAGAGCAGGGCAGGGAGCATGGTCAGGCGATGCTGGGGTCAAGGAGCCAGAGCATGGGCGGAAGACAATGCTGGAGGGTGAAGAGCTAAAGCATGGATAGTAGACGATGCCAGAGATTGACGAACCAGATCGTGGATGGTAGATGATTCTGGAGATCAAAGAACCAGAGCTCTTCTACCAGGCTTTTGGTTAAGACCAGGATTTACAGTCAGGTCCTCCCCCATCCTTGTGTAATCAGTACCCCTCTGGAGCCGATATCGCCTGCCTGGGCTAACATTTCCTACTGATATTACACAACTGAGAACAGAAGTGCCAAGGTGTGGAGGGTCAGTTATAGTTGGAAATAGTTGCCGCCATCTGTGATGCAGTGTTGGCTAGATGGTTAGTCGTGCCAGCTGTTGGGAAATGTATTTTGTTTTTTGAGGGTATTCTGTATTTTAATTGTATTTTTTATTGTGAACTGCCCCAAGCTAGGGGCAGAAAATATACTTAAAACAATATAAATAAAACAATAATAAAAACACATAAAATATCACAATGGTTCTTAAGCATGGTATTTTACTGAAAACTGCTACAAGGGTTTAAGATGGTTTTCTGTGAATCTTCAGCAGAATCCTGAATGTCAACATTGGTTGGAATGTGACATAAGATGCAAAATATTTCTGTTTCATGAGATTTGTATTCCCTCAGTTATATTTATTTGGCATTACTGTTTTATGTTTTAGATTGATCTCACATGCAGTTTTGAAAATGACACCCAATCATGAAGAACAGGTAATTTTTTATTTGAAAAAGGGTATTAATGTTTATAAATCAGGAGTCATCAGGAAAAGTAGATGTGGTCTCTGAAAACACTTCTAAACTGACACATCTGAACTTTGCTCTGCTCTGGTTTGGCCCCACTTGGAGTACTGTGTTCAGTTTTGGGCACCCCAATTTGAAGAAGGATGTAGACAAACTGGAGCATGTCCAGAGGAGGGCAACAAAGATGGTGAGGGGTTTAGAGACCAAGACGTATGAAGAAAGGTTGGGGGAGCTTGGTTTGTTTAACCTGGAGAGGAGACGACAGAGGGGATTTGATAACCATTTTCAAGTATTTAGAAGGCTGCCATGTAGAGGATGGAGCAGAGTTGTTTTCTCTTGCCCTGGAAGGACAGATGAAATTAATACAAAAGAAATTTTGTCTAAACATCTAGAAGATGTTCCTGACCGTTAGAGCAATTTATCAGTGAAACAGGCTTCCTTGGGAGGTGGTGGGTTCTCCATCTCCATCAGTTTTTAACCAGAGGCTGGATAGCCATCTGATGGAGAGGCTAATTCTGTGAAGGTTCAAGGGGGTGGCAGGTTACAGTGGATGAGCGGTAGGGTTGTGAGTAGGGTTGGGTGCTTCGGCATCCAAAGTGGCCATTCGCGCCCAAAGCAGCCAGCGGCCACACTTCCTCTCCCCCCTGCAGTGTGGCGCTGGCTGCTTCGGGTGCAAACAGCCGCTTCGGACGCTGAAGCGCCCAACCCTAGTTGTGAGTGTCCTGCATAGTGCAGGGGGTTGGACTAGATGGACCCAGGAGGTCCCTTCCAACTCTATGATTCTATGATTCTAAGGTACTGGAGAACAGTTCTTGCTATTGTCTTGCTTATGAATTTACAATAAACTGCCATGAAATAACTGCATCTAAAATCCAAAATGCATGTATATTCAGTAGCATCTTAACCTTCAAAGAAGGCTGTATAATCGCTGCAATGCAGAGGTACCAAAAATATTTCTTCCAACTTGTATATTGTAACACTATGGGTTGTGGATGTGGTAAAGTGACAGATACCACAGGAAGGGTCACAGAAGGGAATTTCACTGTCACCTAATGCTCCTTGGTGCTTGCTGTCGCTATGTCTTCTGGACACACTTTAGAATAACATCCCCCTTCTTCCCAATTGTTTTTTATGTGTTCAGCATGAGTAAACTTGCCCGCTAGTACATCTGGAGAAGTGAGCTCTGGCCCATGAAAGCTGATGCCACAGTACATATGTTAGCCATTAGGACAGTTTCAGGTGGGCAACCATGAGTCTCTAGGAATAAAACAAAATTTGAAACCAGTAGCACCTTGAAGACCAAACGAATTTTCCAGGCTATTTCATGGGTCATAGCTCCCTTTGGCAGATACATACATGATCAAGCAAGCATTGACTCATGAAAGCTTATACCCTGTAATACCCTGTTGTTGGTCTTTAAGGTGCTTTAAGGTGCTTCTGGACTTGAACGTCATTTAGATACTACAAGAGTCTTAGTTCTTAAAGACTAATATGTGCTGTGACATGGGCCAGAGCCTGCTTCTTCAGATTCACATTCCAAAGGTCTTTCATTAAAAAGAGAAAGAGAGAACAAACCCAAATTCTAGTTGCAGGTAACACATGTACTTTATCCCAGTATCTAGCTAAGAAAGGGGAAGGAGAGTGTGCACCTGCAAGTATCTATTAGATCCTTAAGCATATCCTGATTTAAGAGCAGCTATAGCGTTATGGCTAAGAGCATGGGTGATAAGCTGGGAAATCTCTGGTTCACATTTGTCTGCTACAAAATCAGAAGGAAGCCCGGGTTTCTCCCCCCATTGACCAAAGAGGGATTTTACTCCAGGTCACCTGGTAGGCTCTTGGCTAGGGTTGTCAGGTTGGGAAACTCCTGAAGATTTGGAGATGGAGCCTGGGGAAGAAAGGCACCTCATTGGGGTACAATTCTAAAGAGTCCATCCTCCAAAGCATCCATTTTTCCAGGGGTTCTGGAAAGGAGCTGTAATGTGAAGGGATCCCCAAGTCCCACCTGGTGGCTGGCATCTCTACTCTTAGCTGATCTAAGATTTGCAGCCAAGTCTACTTGATCCACATGTAGCATTTGTGCTGTTACACTTTGGCTTGCAGTGAAGGGAAAGGGTAAGGATTGTTTCCTGAACAATTGTTGAATATTTTTAACTGCTCAGAAACTATTTGTATCTCATGAATCAGTCGAACATGAGTCCTTTATCTGTAGTTTCCTTTACTGTTTGGGCTTGTTTAATGTTTAATCACTTCAAAGACAGTCTTTTTCCTTGTGCAGTTTGTTCAGTTTTTTTAAAACAATGTAATATTTTTACTAATAAAATATAATTGCCACATGTGTCCAAGGCTGTTGTGTTGACAAGAGGCAGCATCACAGAAACAAACCAATGAACAGGTTTTGCATTTTCTTGACTTCCTGTTGCAAAACATAGCTTCTTTGGAGTCACAAAAAAGCTGTGGGTGTGCCTAGTTGACAACCAACTTCTTTCATCTTTTCACAGCTTTGCCAGTATTGCTAAAATAAGAGTTGCAATAATGGGAAGCCACAGTATGCGAACTTGCAATTTCAGAGGTGCCATGTTTGTGAAGAAGCAGGGGAAAAAAGACCTTTAAGTGACTAGCAAGAAGGACTCATAGTTCTATATATTTACTCTCACACACGTATCTTTATCAGTCCAAAATAATATTTGGGGAATTTGTCTCCAAAGCCCTGACTTTTATTAGCCCTGTGAAGATATTGGCTATTAAGAAAGTCAACTCTGGACTAGTTAACTCACATTTTATAACCTATGTCAACAATTCAGAATAAACTTCTATTTCTGCTGCTCTGAGGGGCAATAAACTATGTGAACACAGTATACACTGGATACACTGCCAAGAGGATTTCCCCATTCAGTTTCTGAGATTTCTTCAGATATAATCACATACTTGAAGATTATATTCATACTCATATGATCTAGCAACTTGCATTTGATTTTCCCAGTACTATATTCTGTGTTTGTGTATGTAATCCAGCCTTTCTCAACCAGGGGTTCGTGAAACCCTGGGGTTTCTTGACAACCCTGGAAGGTTTTCCCAAATAGGTGGGAGTTTATTAAATTTTAATATTTTTAGTTGTTAAATATTTATGAGGTGATATTGACCATATATTGACCCACCCTTCCCAAAACTGCCAGTGCTGGGCTTGGAAGGGTAGGGAGGGGTTCCAGGTGAGCATGTGCACAGCTATGCTTTCCAACAATATTCTGCATGATCATGCTACTTTTGGAGTTTCTTGAAGACTGAAGAATGTTTCAGAGGTTTCTCAGTAGAAAAAAAGTTGAGAAAGGCTGGTGTAATCCAAACATAGGCAGCCTTATTGTGGCCTGGAATTTTATAAACAATACATCTCTTTCTCCGGTGAACAAGGCTGTTGCCTATTAAAGCTGATCCTGCAATAAATTACCTAATCTTGAAAATGGCTGCTACATTTTTTTGCTGATACTCCAAAGAGAAACTTAGCACTTTATTGCCAGTCCAGTTTTCCTGTTGTAGTTATTTCTGATGGAAAATAAGGGACTGGAGGAATAAAAAATCAGGAAGCACTGAATTTTGGATGCCGGTGAGTACATAGCATAAAGAAACTGAACTGCAAGTAAGTTGCATTTGGCATAAAAGAACTAGCGGGTCTGAGATGCATATGATTATTGAATATTTATTATATTTGTATACCGACCTCCCCTGATGCTCAGGGCGGTTCACATGGAACTTTGTTTCTAACATAACATGTAAATGGACTGTAACAATAATAACCATAACAATAGCAATCATAACTGAAGGTAACAGTCTGATTCATAACAGTTCATCAGGTCCATGGTTCAGGTGTATGGGTACTTGGGAGGGAGGTTCAGGGGCCCTGCAGATGTTACTGATTCTGGTCGACCTCAATCAAATGCCTGGTGGAAAAGCTCCCTTTTGCAGGCCCTGTGGAACTGTCTTAGATCCGTCAGGGTCTTTATCTCCTCTGGGATCTCATTCCACCAGGTTGGGGCCAGGACAGAGAAGGCTCTGGCCTTGGTTGAGGTCAAGCAGGCTTCTTTTGGGCCAGGGATCATTAGCCAGTTGGCAGTGACAGAGCATAGGGCTTTTGGGGGGCATAAGCAGAGAGGCAGTCCCTCAGATACACTTTAAGGCCACGTATGGCCTTAAAGGTAATCACCAGAACCTTTAGCCTGATCTGGAATTAGACTGGTAGCTACTGTAATTGATGGAGGATGGGCTGAATGTGGGACCTCCATAGTGTTGCTGTGAGGATCCTGGCTGCTGCATTTTGGACCAGCTGTAGTTTACAGATCAAGGTTAGGGACAATTGCAGAAGTCTAGTCTAGAGGTGACCATTGCATGGATCACTGTGACTAGGTGTTCCGGAGCCAAGTTGGATGCTAGTAGCTTGGCTTGGCAGAGATGGTAAAATGCCAGCTGCACTACCTTTGTGATCTGGGCTTCCATTGTGAAGGAAGCATCTAGGATCATACCCAGGTTCCTGGTGTAGTGAGCCATTGAGAGCTGCACACCATCCAGTGTGGGCAGGCACTCTTCCTCACATAGGCCCTTCCTACCCAGCCACAGGACCTCTGTCTTTGAAGGGTTGAGCTTCAGACAACCCTGCTTGAGCCACCTCATCACTGCTTCCAGGCAGCTGGCTAATGCTTCTGGGGAAGAGTCAGGGTGGTCATCCATCAGGAGGAAAAGCTGGGTGTCATCTGCATATTGGTGACAGCACAGCCCGAACTTCCGGACCAGTTGGGCAAGAGGGTGCATGAAAATATTGAATAAAATAGGGGAGAACTGCTCCCTGTGGGATTTCACAAGCAAATTGTTGGTGGTTTGATGTTCTCCTATTGCTGTCTTCTGTCTGCGATCCTGGAGGAAAGAGATTAGCCATGGAAGGGCTGTCCCTCGTATTCTGGCATCAGTGAGGTGGTGAGCTAAAAAGCTTGTGGTAGACTGTGTTGAACGCTGCTGAGAGATCTAGTAGTAACAGCAGTGCCAAACCGCTTTGGTGCAGTGGACAGCAGCAGTCGTCCATCAGGGTGACTAGCGCTGTCTCTACTCAATGGCCAGGCCGAAAACCTGACTGAGATGGGTCTAGAACTGAAGCTTCTTCCAGGCATGCCGACAATTGATCTGCTACAGCCCTTTCTGCCATCTTCCCCAGAAACTCTGTGCAAGACAGGTCGATAGTTGTCGGGCTCTCAGGGGTCTAATGATTTATTTTTCAATAATGGGCATACCACTGCCTCTGGGAGTCTGCAGGAACTTGATCCGGCTGCGAGCTGCTCCAGAGTCCAAGCGGCCCAAAGCCTCATTAAGTGGCATGGGCGGGGGGGCCAGGGGGGGGCCCTTTCACAGACCGTTCTTAGGCTTTGAAGCTAGTATTAGTAATATAGGTGGAGGGAGGGCATGAAAGAAGGGTGAAGGGCGCGGATAGTTATGCCACTTCCAGAGGGTATGGCAGGGAGGTGTCGCCATCTGACCACTTCTAGGAGTTCTTAAAGCCTGAAAATTTATTTTAGGGGCTCTTTCACAGTCAAAAGGTTGAAAAAGGCTGTGCAAGAGTGAGGCTTGGTTTGGGGAGAACTGTGTGCTATTCCTACATATGAAATGACCTACCCCAATGCAGACTCTTGGTCTATCCCACATTGTTGTTATTTTCACTAACATCGGTTCTCCAGGTCCTCAGACAGAGAAGGGTCTTTCCCACCATCTCCTACCTGAAGCCCTTTAACTGGAAGTACTCAGGATTGAACCTAGGACCATCTGTACATGAGGAATGTGCTCAGCCACTGTACCACAGCTCACATTATGTGGTCATGGAGAAGACACTTGGTTTCTACATCAATTCTCCCTCTGAAAAGTGTGATAGTATTCTGCTTCACAGAGAGGCAATGAAAACAATTAAACCAAGTATTGTAGAGTTTCTGAAAATTAAAATTGCTATAATGATGGTGGTGGTGGTGGTGGTGGTGATGATGATAATAATGTATTTTCTTCTGCTGTAATGCTGGAGCTGTACAGTTGCCTCACGTTCTCTGCATTCATTCTATGCCCAACCATATAATTTTCTCCCATCCCCATGCCTTTTGGACTTTGGTTACTATTCAGCTTTGATAGTAACAGCTTTGTTGTTTGGGTTGATCTTAATGTTTCTTTATTGTTTCTTTTGGATTATTTTTTCTATCAACCAGCATAGCCAGGATGCTGGGGAAGGTTTGTATCTTGGTTTTGCTTAAAAATGAAATTAATATTTTGTTAATACAGAGCCGGACCTCAGAACCTGGAACTGGTTGCAGATGACTGAGACCTTCTCTTCTGAGCATGCCCTGGCTGCTAGGAAGTGTACAAAATTATCTAATTTCAAAATTCCCCTTTGGTATTAGACAAGAAGTTCCCCCAGTATTGTGTATTCACAATGACTCATTGGGTGTTGGCTTTTTTAAAGTTACTCTTAAGGCTTGCAGTATTAACTAACAGTGACAGTTGAGGTTTTGGTCTTGACAGATATGTTGAAAGAGCTGCAGCTCTCTTCTTAAGAAGGATCCTTATCTTCAATTTAATCCCTTTATTATGTGCTCACAGGAATTTGTAACAGTCTTGGTACGAGACCCCAAGATTCAAAAGGAAGACTGTTGGCATTCGTATATAGATTATGAGATCTTCATTCATGTAAGTATAAACTCTGTCATGGAAGTGCTTTACAGGGCATAAATAGATGAGTTACAGCAGGCTTGAATAGTTTTTGACAGTGTAGGAGTTTTAATTGCAGCATAGTTGTATTGTCTGGCAAGCTTTATTTTTTTGCCCCTCATCTAGTGCATAGTGGTGGGCCAGAAGAGAATGTGCTGAGCGTTCACAAGAATAGGACATCTGCAGAATTAATATGAGATGTGTTTTGCCTGGCAGACGAGATGTGCCCCTCCTCACTTGTTTATTTATAATCTGGCTTTCTAACTGAGACTCAAGGTGTGTTATAGCCTGAGACTTTTAACTAGAGATGCCGGGGATTGAATGTGGGACTTTCTGCATGCCAAACAGATGCTTGAACACTGAGCTATGGCCTATCATTGACCACAGAGAAGTTGCAGTTTAATAGTTCAGCTCGGGAATGGTAGAGAAGCTTTTCCTATTCTGATGGTCTAGGCCAGGGATAGTTAAACTGTGGCCCTCCAGATGTCTATGGACATCTGTCTATGGACATCTGTAGGGCCACAGTTTGACTACCCCTGGTCTAGGCTGGTTGTCCTTCACTGATATGTTTGCCTGGAATCTTTTGGTTTTGCTTTCCATTTTCCAATGCCAGTCCTACATTATTGTGTCTTACAAGGGAGCTTTGCTGTTAGATGCAGATATTATATATTGTAATAATCTGTTTCCTGACTGCCTGAAAGGTTTTTTTAAATCATACTTGTGATCTGCCTTGATCCTAGTGAAAAAGGTGGACTGTAAATGAAATAATCATCATCATAATAAAGCAATGCAATAGAAACAGTATGGCATACCATAAACAGATTGGATTAAAATGTTCAAAAAAAACAATGCAGTAGAACAGTGTAAGACACAGAATGGATTACAGAAATGGATTACAGAAATCAGAAAGCAATGCAGTAAGAGCAAAGTAATGTATACATTAAATAGTAGCACAAACTACAGCCCTTCTCTTAATAAATGCATCCTCCTGGAATGTGCAGAACAGCTTATCTTCACTGTCAGCTAGCTCTTATGGGCCTGAGATCAAGTCTAAGTTGTTGACTTTCCTGCAAATGAAGTCCTGAAACCTCACATTTTAGAAATCAACTTCAGGGTGAAACAAGCAGTCTGGGAACAATTGGTGCTTCAATTAACTCTAAGCAGATATGGATTTGGCCAGTTCCTTCAATGGGAAACCACTGTGAGCCTCTTGGAACACCAGGATGTACATTGAATAGACACATATTTTTAAAGAAATTAACTGCAGCCTCCTCGTGGATTTGCTCTGTTGTCAGTCTAAAAACTCTCTTGTGGCAAGAGAGCAATGGGATGCAGCAAATTAAGGCCTAATCCTTTGTTTTTTTCTTTAGACACTTACTCTCAAATTAATTTGTGCAGGTTTTGTATCCTGTGTTACCAAAGGCTAATTTATATCTAAAGAACTGCGCAGCAAGTTGCCTCTTTATAGAAGCAGCTCCCTCTTTTCCACCTTGGAGTGGCAGACTTTCCCACAAAGTGGCTGGTAGTTGTTGAAGGATTAATGGTATGATTGCCAGCACCCTGCTGGAGAAAAAGGATCCCCTGCTCCTGCCCCTTTCCCTTCACTCCCAATCAGCTGACTAGCGGGGGGGGGGGATTACGCAGAGCAGGAGGGAGGCCCAGAAACACTGTTTCTGGCATATATTGGAACTGATGTCATCACACTGGCATTATCCTGGCAATGTGGGCAAACAACTCTATGGTAGAAAGCTTTTTTACCATAGGTTTTTTGCCCAAATATCAGAGTGTCACCACAACATCCCATTTTGGAACATGCTAGAAGTGATGTTGCTAGAAACATAGTCTAGGCTTCCCTCCCACTCTTGAATGCTGCAAGTGTGAAGTGGCCACTGCAGATGCACTTGACCATGAAACATCCTAGATGAAGGTTACCAACCTAAGGAACATACCTGGCACACAGGAGTAGATTGGGAGATATGGTACATAGAAATGTAAATCTGCTGGAATGGTACATTCACATGCAAATCTGCTGGAATAGGGAGATACTTATCTGTTTTGCAGAGACTGAATCTGGAGGTGGCTTTCCATCTCCTGGGTCAACATATAGGGTCAACATATAGGGCATCTTTTAATTACTTCCTTTACTGTTTTTTTTTTTTTTTTGCATCTGGGTTCACTGTGTAACATGTAGGATATATACTCAGATCAGAGCCAGAATTTTCAGGAAGGGAGCCTGAAGAAATAGTCAGTCTCCATTCCTTATGGCAGAAACCTAAGGATACTTAGGTACCTCAAAAGTAAGATTGTAGATCCACTAGCCAGTATATATAACTTGTCACTAAAATTAGCCACTGTACCAGAAGACAGGAAAGTAGCAAATGCTGCACCAATTTTTCAAAAGGGATCCAAAGGGAATGAAGAAATTATAGGTCAGACCTAATATCTGTCCTAAGCAAATCAGCAGAAACTGAAAACAATTAAATTATTAGGAATATAGGGGAACAAAGCCTGCTTTAGGGTAGAGGAAATATTTATTTAGTCAATGAGTTGTTAAAATCTCCTTTAAAAGGAGATTAAATAGTTTTGTTATTATTAATGGAGACTAAAGGGAATCTCCACATTCAGGGGTAATAACCCTCTGGATCCCAATGCCAAGAGGCTACTTCGGTAGAAAGCTTTGGCCTCGATACCAGTTGTTGGACTTACAGAAGAACCGGTTGGCCACTGTGTGAGACATGATGTTGGACTAGAATGGATCACTGGTCTGATCCAGCACAGCTCTTCTTATGTTCTTAGCAGCAGATCTAGGAAGGCTGTAGAAACTGTGAATAGGAGCCTGAAGACAGATTTGGAATGGATGAGAACTAACAAACTGAAACTTAATTTCAGGTGCTAGTGGAGGGGGGTGGAGGGAAGGACTGACCCGGGAAATTAGCTATTCCTTGTTCTGGATTAGGTTACATTCCCCCAAAGAGATAGTGAACCTAGTCAGCATACGCAAGTGGCAGTTCATCAGTCTGGATTCCCAGCAGAAGCACAGTTGAGTGGGCACATTGTTTGGTGAATCGCACTTCCAATTTTTGTCAGTCGATGCGGGGGTTGTGCTGGGCCAACCAATCCATACCTAGCACCTAGGGAAATCATGGCATAAGTGCTACATCAAATCTGATAACCTCTATGTGCTGCTGCACCTGTAGGAACAAGGGTTCTGTCTCCCACTTAACTCAGCCTGCTTTTTCAGGCTGCCGTCTGTGGCCTCTACCTGTGTGGGATTGGTTTTTTCCCAAATGGGCACTGCATTGTGCTCCTGGAAGCACTTGTCCATGTAGGACCAAGTGGCCCGGAGTCCACCAATGCATGTACCAGCATACAGGATCCCATGGGCAGCTGGGCAGGAGCAGGTGATTTATCCAGGTAATGGAGCCACCAGTTCCTCCCAAGTGACAGGGCTCTGTGTTGCAGGCATTTCTTGGCCTTGGGTGTGGAGTTTTTGGTTTTCTCTAGGCATTGCTCTGCGTAATACCCTGACCTCCCGCAATAGAGGCATAAATTGTGCTGGTGTTGGCGCTGTTTTTCTGTGGGGTCAAGGTGGGGCTGAGCTCCCCCCCGGCTGCACTGGCTCTTCCTCCTTTGGGGAGGCCAGCGGCTTCGGAGTAGTGTTGCAAGTCAGGGACCAGTTACATTGGAGGCAAGAGTTTGGCTCGGCCTGGGTGAGCTGACGCTCCTCCTGGCAGTTATCAATCTGGTAGCAAAGGTGGATCAAGTCCCTCAGAACTCGGGGCCGGTCCATATGGGCTAGTTTGTCCAGCACTTCATCCAATAACCCAGTTACAAACTGATCCACTAGCACCAGCTCATTCCAGTCTTGATTATGAGAAAGCACCTGGAACTCTGCTGCATAGACCCACATGGATTTGGAGCCTTGGCACAGTTGTAGCAGGCACTAGTTGGCTCTGAGTACCTTTTGGGCATCGCCAAATGCCTCCTCTAACCAGGCTTTAAAGACTTGAAAACTCTCCAGTTCGGGGGCATTGGTGAGTAGCAGCGGAGTTGCCCAGTGAGCTGTCACCCCTTTTAACATGCTGATAAGGAAACTGATTTTCACCTGGTCTGAAGAAAATTTATGGGACCGCGCTGCTATGAACTGTTTTACTGGGCCAGGAACATTTTGGGGGTTTTTGGTTTTTGTATTGCAAAATCCAGAACAGGAGCAGTAATTGGCCCTCAGTGGGAGATATTCCACCAATAGGAAAAAGGCAGTCTGTTTTTGTCAGCAGTTGCTGGACAGATCCCTTGGACTGCCTTTTTCAAAACCCTTCCCTTCAGTCCTGCTGTGAATAAGTTAACGTGGGGCTGGGACGCCCTTAGCAGTGAGTGTGGGAAGCTATGGACTGTTCTTACCCCTCCCAGCAAGGCCAGGACAAGAGCAGGAGTGATGGAAGAGGTAGAATGTGATACTGGGCCAATCACATATGGACAGACAGTGGTGGAATTATTCCCCCATCTTATTATTCTGAAGCACAATTTAGCAGTTGGTGCTGTACTTTTGTGATCAAATGAACCAGAAATCCTGAAGCAAAAAAAAGTGATCCGGTGCGTTCATTCAACAAAGTGACTTATCCTCTACCCCGTCAAACAGCTGATCATCAGGATCAGCTTTTGGTGGGTTCTTGTTCCTTGCCTATCCTGAGGCTGCAGAGAGAGGGCTCTTTTCCCCAGCTTCAAAGGGGTCTGATCATCAGGATCAGCTGTTTGGCAGGCTCTTTCTTCCCCACCCTACTGAGATTGTGGAGAGAGGGGCCATTTGCCTCCTTCTTTAAGGTCAGTTGTTGCCTCTATGGCTTGCGTTTTATATATATGGAATGATGATGATGATGATGATGATTATAATCAGTGTTGTGAGCTGTCCTGAGCCCTCATGGAAGGGCAGCATATAAATTTAAAAATATTTATTAAAATATTGTATACAGCTTTCCACAATGTTCAAAAATTGTCTTCTTTCATTCTCTTAAATTTCATTGATTCACTCCTCAGCTGATTTTCTTCCTATCTGATCAAATGTTCATTGTTTCCGCAGAGGGAAGTTCATCCTATGATTTTCTTCTGTCCCTTGGGGTCCAGGATCTGTTTGTATCCTCTCTGTAGAAACTGTCCCTAGATCAGGGGTAGTCAACCTGTGGTCCTCCAGATGTCCATGGACTACAATTCCCATGAGCCCCTGCCAACAAATGCTGGCAGGGGCTCATGGGAATTGTAGTCCATGGACATATGGAGGACCACAGGTTGACTACCCCTGCCCTAGATGACCTCACTAACTCCCATAGCTTCCAGTATCATCTATATAATGATGGCATCTGATTATATCTATCTGCCTTTGTATGTTCTCTATCCATCAGGTTCTGCATCCCCAACTAATTGTTTGGTATATTATCTTAATTCAGGAAACAAAAATTCCACTTGACACATGGAGAGAGCTGAGTTCATGCATTCATTGGTTTGGCTCAGAGGTAGTGACAAACTGCAAATGAAAAAAAACTTGAAAGAAGCCCCAAGCTTGCTTGAATAATTCTCCCTCCCCCCCCCCCTTCCATAGTAATTAGTTACTTCCTGGTTGTCCATAAATTACATTTGCCATAATATTCAGTCTGGCAATGTATGGTTTGCTTATCCTGTATTGCAAACTACATTTTATTTTGGTTTTCAGAGCAAGTCTAAACCACATGTTTGGATGCAACAACCAATTATGGTTTGCTGAGAGTCAGGAATTAACTGGTGCCACGCAAGTAGGATCATGTGAGCTGGAGGCTGCTTCCACCATCATTCACTGAATGCCATAGCATATGAATCAAATAGTTAATGCTGTTTAAGTAGTGTAACTCCTCGGGAAATTAACTTACAAATAAAGCACAGTCTGTTTACCTTACAGACAAATAGCATGTGTTTTACAAGAAAGACCTCTTGTGTCCGTCGGCGCTTTCGAGAATTTGTGTGGCTTCGTCAAAGACTCCAGAGTAATGCTGTGCTGATGTGAGTAACTTATAAACATTTTCATAAGTCTTTTGTTTGCTGTTGTTGTTTTTAATCCATCTCAGTCAGTTCACCTTTATTGATATTCAAAAGGTACAACAAACCAAGATCTCAACAACCTGACAAAAGATAAGGCCAAGTTTAAAATAGGAAAATTAACGCAATATAAAGTTAAAACTGGCTTAATTGACCCAGCTCTCACAAAAAAAAATTTCAACCTCAAGAGTAGTCTCAGGGTTGTAGTCATTCAGTAAATACTGGCATACCTTCTGTTTGTTCACTACACAGGCCTTCCCTTGTCCCTGACCTGGAAATTGCAACTGGTACAAAATGCAGCTGCAAGGCTCCTCACTAGGTCATCTTGGAGGACCCATGTCCAGCTTAGGCTGTCGTGCCTGCATTGGTTGCCAATTAGCTTTCAGATCAGGTTCAAAGTTTTGGTTTTAACCTTCAAGGCTAAATGCGGTCTGGGTCCTGCCTATCTGAGGGACTGCTTATTTCCTTACGCTCCCTGCGAGACTCTTCACTCTGGGGGTATGAGTTTGCTGGTTGTCCCAGGGCCTTTGGAAGTTGCCCTGATCTTGACCAGGGCCAGCACCTTTCTGGTCCTGGCACCAACCTGGTGGGATGAGCTCCCAGAAGAGCTGAGGGCCCTGAGGGCCCGCCAGGCATTTGGTTGAGGCCAGGGTAGTAAGATCAGGTCCCTCCCCTTTATACCTCTTGTATCTGTAGCCCTTTCAGGCCAAACATCTCCTGTTGTTACCTATCAGCACAACAGTGACAGCTGCTCAGAAGGTCTGAGGGTTCACATTGGGGAAAGTAGTCTGGATTTTTGCCACCTGTGATTGATTGTATTGGGATTTTTATGTTGTTTTTACTGTTTTTTTGTAAACCACCATGAGCCCTCAGGCCTACACATTCTGCAGAAGCAAAGCCTTTCATGGTAGAGGATATGATGGAATCTTCTGCATTGAGCCCTTGATGGAAAAGAGTTCATTCGGGCTAGCATGAAAGCCCTATGTTGTGGAACTTCATAGAACATGAAAATACAGGCGCATCCTCACAAAATGGTTCTGTAGACCTAATTTAAGGAAGGGACAGATCTCAGGATGAGCAGGGAATTTTTGAAATTCCCTGGCCAGCCCAGTGACTGCCCATTGGGAGGTATGATGTGATATAAGTGATAGGGGCCCTAGGTGTACCTGATAGGTGAGCTGAAGTGTGATGTAATTGGGCTGTCTGGAATATGACTTGCAGGCCATCATAAACCACAGCCAGCAGAAAGGAGGGGGGGAGCATGTCTCAAAGATGGACAATACCTAGGCTGATTGGAAGCTGACGGGATTATCTGTCATCTTTGTCTATTCAGTGGCTCAGATGAGTTAATTGATAAGAAGTCAGGAGAAACACATTAAGGATCATTACAGCAAGGGAGAGACAGAGATTGCACTGAACAAATGACAACCAGGATGAACTACCACAAATGTATGTGCAATTAATGGTGGCTCAAGATGGTTCATGGAGAAAGCAGGAATTTTCTGGACTGCTGGGAGCACCCTGCTGCTCAACTGCTTTGAGCCATTTAAACCACCTAAAATGCCATGGGAAACAGAAAGCAGGGTTTTAATGAAAAGCCAGCAGAAAGATTGGAGGGTAGTCCCTTCCTGGAAGATCTCTCCCCACCCCCCTCCTTTCTGCCGGCTGTGGTTTATGATG